>NW_026290978.1:237500-414792 GCF_023373465.1 Oncorhynchus keta
GGCCACTCAAGGACATTCAGAGTCTTGTCCCGAAGCTACTCCTGCGTTGTCTTGGCTGTGTGCTTAGGGTCGTTGTCCTGTTGGACGGTGAACCTTTGCCCAATCAAGGATCTCCCTGTACGTTGCTCCGTTCATCTTTCCTTCAATCCTGACAATTCTCCCAGGCCCTGCTGCTGAAAAACATCCCTACAGTATGATGCTGCCACCACCAATGTTCACTGTAGGGATGGTGCCAGATTTCTTCCAGACGTGACACTTGGCATTCAGACCAAAGAGTTCAATCTTGGTTTCATCAAATCAAAATACAATGGGTTTATATAGCCCTTCGTACATCAGCTGATATCTCAAAGTGCTGTACAGAAACCCAGCCTAAAACCCCAAACAGCAAGCAATGCAGGTGTAGAAGCACGGTGGATAGGAAAAACTCCCTAGAAAGGCCAGAACCTAGGAAGAAACCTAGAGAGGAACCAGGCTATGTGGGGTGGCCAGTCCTCTTCTGGCTGTGTCGGGTGGAGATAATAACAGAACATGGCCAAGATGTTCAAATGTTCATAAATGACCAGCATGGTCGAATAATAATAAGGCAGAACAGTTGAAACTGGAGCAGCAGAACCGCCAGGTGGACTGGGGACAGTAAGGAGTCATCATGTCAGGTAGTCCTGGGGCATGGTCCTAGGGCTCAGGACCTCCGAGAGAGAGAAAGAAAGAGAGAAGGAGAGAATTAGAGAAGGCACACTTAGATTCACACGGGACACCGAATAGGACAGGAGAAGTACTCCAGATATAACAAACTGACCCTAGCCCCCCGACACATAAACTACTGCAGCATAAATACTGGAGGCTGAGACAGGAGGGGTCAGGAGACACTGTTAATGGAAACAGGATGAACCTGAGCTCAATGTCGAGTCTCATAGCAAAGAGTCTGAATACTTATGCAAATAAGGTATTTCTGTTTTTTCTGCAAAAATATTTTAAACCTGTTTTTGGTTTGTCATTATGGGGTATTGTGTGTAGATTGATGAGGGAAAAACACAATTTAATTAATTTTAGAACAAGGCTGTAACGTAACAAAATGTGGAAAAAGGGAAGGGGTCTGAATACTTTCCGAATGCCCTGTATTTCCAGCCTGGTATCAATGATATTTCACTAGAAATAGAAGACACGTACAGAGAAAGATATTATTACTCTTTCTCTGCATAGACGGGTCAACAATTATCTACTGTTGTTACCATAAAAATCACATAGATTTGCAGTTGAGGGGCTAATTCCCTTCCCCTAATTATATTTAAATGCTATTAACTAGGCTTCTCTCACACATGTTGCATGTTTATTCTTCCCTGATACCCTGCTGTGTCAATATGTGTGTGTTGTGAGGATCGGTGTCCCTACCCATCAGCGCCCCTGCTACCCAGTCTGGGTTAATGAGGAAGAAGTGGCGTCAGGCTCTGCACCTGTCCAAGAGGTTGTTGTGGACAGTTCACAGTCAATTCAGTGAACAAATATAAATAAGGAGATAATACAATTATGTCTGTCTGCCTACAGGCTCTGATTATAGGAGGTGGGAGGGAGTGTGGCCAGCAAGGCATGTGTGTGTCAGTGTGCAAACTAACACGTGTATGTGGCACACACACACACACACAAAATTGACATTAGTGCACGACACATTGACAGGCACATACACCCTTCACCGTGACCAAACACCCTTCACCGTGACCAAACACCCTTCACCGTGACCAAACACCCTTCACCGTGACCAAACACCCTTCACCGTGACCAAACACCCTTCACCGTGACCAAACACCCTTCACCGTGACCAAACACCCTTCACCGTGACCAAACACCCTTCACCGTGACCAAACACCCTTCACCGTGACCAAACACCCTTCACCGTGACCAAACACCCTTCACCGTGACCAAACACCCTTCACCGTGACCAAACACCCTTCACCGTGACCAAACACCCTTCACCGTGACCAAACACCCTTCACCGTGACCAAACACCCTTGACCAAACACCCTTCACGTGACCTTCACCGTGACCAAACACCCTTCACCGTGACCAAACACCCTTCACCGTGACCAAACACCCTTCACCGTGACCAAACACCCTTCACCGTGACCAAACACCCTTCACCGTGACCAAACACCCTTCACCGTGACCAAACACCCTTCACCGTGACCAAACATATTTGATGACTTTGTCTCAGCTGCATAATGTGAATTCTCTATAGATTATTATATTATAATCATCATAATGACATTATCTTTACCCATCACAGCATATCTTCCTGTTACCTCTAACCAGTAATGACTCAAGAACTAATCGGTCCCTATTTGCAAACCATCACTAGTTATGGACATAGAAATGATTTGATGGTCCATTCTAGCTGTAACAGCCACGACAGCTGAATAGAATGAGGACGAGGATGAAACTAGTTTAGAAATGGCATTGACTGTACATAATCAGATTCCATTAGCCTGCTATAATACACTCTGAGTGTTCATCCCACCGCTCTCTTTCATTATTACACACACCACTATTCTTGTGTTTAGCAGTATGCACTGTAGAGTTATAGATTCAGCACTGAGATGACTTTCTAATGGAGGACTGGTAATTATCTTTAGATAGACTAGGAACACCACCCTGCCATTTGACTACATCATACCCCCTTCTACCCTAAAATATGAATACGCTTATAGGCTGCTATAGAGGTCAACCGCAACCTTCTACCCTACAATATGAATACGCTTATAGGCTGCTATAGAGGTCGACCGCAACCTTCTACCCTACAATATGAATACGCTTATAGCCTGCTATAGAGGTTGACTGCAACCTTCTACCCTACAATATGAATACGCTTATAGGCTGCTATAGAGGTCGACTGCAACCTTCTACCCTACAATACGAATACGCTTATAGCCTGCTATAGAGGTCGACCGCAACCTTCTACCCTACAATACGAATACGCTTAAACGGTGCTATGGAGGTCGACTGCAGGTGTGTGTGTGTGTGTGTGTGTGTGTGTGTGTGTGTGTGTGTGTGTGTGTGTGTGTGTGTGTGTGTGTGTGTGTGTGTGTGTGTGTGTGTGTGTGTGTGTGTGTGTGTGTGTGTGTGTGTGTGTGTGTGTGTGTGTGTTACCCAGCGAGCAGCAACAATACAATCACTATGGTCAGCTAAAGCCAGAGCGCTGTGCACACAATGCAAGGAGACGTCCTTTCTCTGGTCAATATGAACCTGTCCCCATTTCACTGTCTGTCTGTCGATGAAAGACAATTACCTTTCTCTGGACTGATAAGATGGTTGTCTCTCTCCCCTCCAGGCTCTGTCAACAATACAAGCCTCCCCGTTCGCTGTCTCTCAGACCAACGCATGCAAGCAAGCACACACACGACCACTGATAACACCAATGTAATTTACATTACACCAAAGTCAACCTACATCCGTTTACCTCATCAACACTGGCATAATCTAACTCAATAATCAACCTCAGGACGCTAGCGACAACCCCCCTCCCCACCCCAAAAAAACAAACACTTAATAACCACATGTTAATGAACTCTAAAGAAAGGTCAAGTCTAAACAAAAGATTTCCTCCTTATAAATATTTAACCCTGATTAGCGATTAGAATGTAAACAGGAGCTAGCTAATGAATCCATCAGTGGTGACAGTCTGTTGATTAGCTGTTAGCTGTTAGCACTCAGGACAGGTTCCCTTGTCTTGGAGTGGTCCTCCATGGGGTCTAATGGGTCTTTCTGCTCCAGATGTGATAACAACCCTGTCCGATTTTTGGAGATGTCGGCTAGAACTGGAGGGAAGGCACAAACAGAGACACGGGTGAGGGACAAACACACAAATACAAACAGACACACAGGCGTGTGCACACACTTGAATCAATACAGATCCTTAAGAGAATACCAAACCACTATAACTCTTCAGTCAAATAGAGAACACCAAACCACTATAACTCTCCAGTCAAATAGAGAACACCAAACCACTATAACTCTCCAGTCAAATAGAGAACACCAAACCACTATCCTCCAGTCAAAAGAGAACACCAAACCACTATAACTCTCCAGTCAAATAGAGAACACCAAACCACTATAACTCTCCAGTCAAATAGAGAACACCAAACCACTATAACTCTCCAGTCAAATAGAGAACACCAAACCACTATAACTCTCCAGTCAAATAGAGAACACCAAACCACTATAACTCTCCAGTCAAATAGAGAACACCAAACCACTATAACTCTCCAGTCAAATAGAGAACACCAAACCACTATAACTCTCCAGTCAAATAGAGAACACCAAACCACTATAACTCTCCAGTCAAATAGAGAATACCAAACCACTATAACTCTCCAGTCAAATAGAGAACACCAAACCACTATAACTCTCCAGTCAAATAGAGAACACCAAACCACTATAACTCTCCAGTCAAATAGAGAACACCAAACCACTATAACTCTCCAGTCAAATAGAGAACACCAAACCACTATAACTCTCCAGTCAAATAGAGAACACCAAACCACTATAACTCTCCAGTCAAATAGAGAATACCAAACCACTATAACTCTCCAGTCAAATAACTATTTAACTCTCCAGTCAAATAGAGAACACCAAACCACTATAACTCTCCAGTCAAATAGAGAACACCAAACCACTATAACTATAACTCCAGTCAAATAGAGAACACCAAACCACTATAACTCTCCAGTCAAATAGAGAACACCAAACCACTATAACTCTCCAGTCAAATAGAGAACACCAAACCACTATAACTCTCCAGTCAAATAGAGAACAAACCAAACCAGTCTACACCAAACCACTCTCCAGTCAAATAGAGAACACCAAACCACTATAACTCTCCAGTCAAATAGAGAACACCAAACCACTATAACTCTCCAGTCAAATAGAGAACACCAAACCACTAGAACTCTCCAGTCAAATAGAGAATACCAAACCACTATAACTCTCATGTCAAATAGAGAGCAAGATTTTGAACATTGAAATGGTGTTTTGTCCCTCAAAGGTGTGTGTATGTGTGTGTGGGGAGGTGTGTGTGTATGTGTGTGTGTGGATTATTTTGGTCTCACAGTGACCTCAACTACCCAATATGAGTCAATCATAGATACTGTAACTGAAGAAGATAATGATGTTATGTAGACAAAGGCTGTCTGTCTGTCTGTCTAAGCACTGTCCTGGTGTGTAATATGAGGGTTTCCTATAGGGATAACATAAATCCGTGTGTTGGTTTTCTTACGGGCAATATTTCCACCGTAACACTACATAGACACAAAGCAATGAAAAAGACCACTGACACCTACCTTCACAACAGTGTGTGTGTGTGTGTTTAATAGCAACATGCACGTCTATTGCATTGATGTGTCCAGTTTGTCTGAAGAGAAAACAGACAGACAGGATGGATACACAGTTGCAGCCTACTAAGAAGCCTCCATTGTGGCGCAGTGGTTAAGGGTGCTGTAACTGAAGAAGATAATCATGTTATGTGCCAGCTGCGCCACCAGAGACTCATAGACACAAAGCAATGAAAAGAGACCACCTGGGTTGTTGGTTTTCTTACGGGCAATATTTCCACCGTAACACTACATAGACACAAAGCAATGAAAAAGACCACTGACACCTACCTTCACAAGAGTGTGTGTGTGTGTGCAACCCGTCTATTGCATTGAGGTCCGTCTGAAGAGGGACAGGATGGATACACAGTTGCAGCCTACTAAGAAGCCTCCATTGTGGCCAGTGGTTAGGGTGCTGTCTGTCCGGGTTAGTGAGGGTTTGGCCGGTAGGGAAATCCTTGTCTCATTGCGCACCAGCGTCTCCTGTGGCAGGCCGGGCGCAGTGCATGGTGTTTCCTCTGACACATTGGTGCGATTGGCTTCCGGGTTGGATGGCGCTGTGTTAAGAAGCAGTGCGGCTTGGTTGGGTTGTGTATCGGAGGATGCATGACTTTCAATCTTTGTCTCTTCCGAGCTCGTACGGGACAAGATAGTAGCAACTAAAACAATTGGTTACCACAAATTTGGGAAGAAAAAGGGGTAAAATTTAAAAAAGAATAGGGGAACAATCTTAACCGTGGTTTAAAACAAAACCAAATCCCCACGAAGCCACACAGAATGGTCGGGGTAAAGCAATAATGTTAGGGTACAAAAATCATTTCAATCCTTTTGATAGAAGACTTTTTATATATATATATATTTCAGGGGGTTAAGGAGTAAAGAGGATCCCATTTTCCAGCTGGATGGGTTTATGCATGGACCCTTTAACTGGTTTATTGGCCACTGGCTGTCTGATATTCATGGGGTGAGTATCTCCTCACTGCATCTGCCCGGAGTCCTGTGGACAAAGCAGCATGACGATAATGTGGTTGTTTGGTGAAGTTTAAAATGGCCATCCAAAATGGCCACCTTTGAAGCTTTATGGACTACCTGTTGTGAGATTTCATGCCCAGGGTCTGATTAATGCAGGGGCTTACAGAGGCTGAAGCCCCAGGGCCCAAATCCATAGGGGGCCCTTGAGGCAGAGAAAAATAGAAATGTAAACAGTATATATTTGATATTTTTTACTGCATCCGCCATCCACAGGAGCCCATCTCAGTGAGTGTAGATAGTCTGCTGCCACTCTGCTAGTCATCAGATCAAATCAAATGGAATGTGTCACATGTCCCGAATACAACAATGCTTACTTACAAGCCCTTAACCAACAATGCAGTTCAAGAAAGAGTTGATCAAATATTTACTATCTAGTATATAGGGGGGGTCTAGTATATAGGGGGGTCACTGCCTTGTATATAGGGGGTCACTGCCTTTTATATAGGGGGTCACTGCCTAGTATATATATATGCCTAGTATATAGGGGGTCACTGCCTAGTATATAGGGGGTCACTGCCTAGTATATAGGGGGTCACTGCCTTGTATATAGGGGGGGTCACTGCCTGTATATAGGGGGTCACTGCCTAGTATATAGGGGGTCACTGCCTTGTATATAGGGGGTCAGTATATAGGGGGTCACTGCCTAGTATATAGGGGGTCACTGCCTAGTATATAGGGGGTCACTGCCTAGTATATGTATATAGGGGGGGTCACTGCCTAGTATATAGGGGGGGGGGGTCACTGCCTTGTATATAGGGGGGGGTCGCTGCCTAGTATATAGGGGGGGGGGGTCACTGCCTAGTATATAGGGGGGGGTCACTGGCTAGTATATATAGGGGGGTCACTGCCTAGTATATAGGGGGGGGGTCACTGCCTAGTATATAGGTCCTGGATGTCAGGAAGCTTGGTCCCAGTGATGTACTGGGCCGTACGCACTACCCTCTGTAGCACCTTGCGGTCAGATGCCGAACAGTTTCCATACCAGGCAGTGATGAAACCGGTCAGCATGCCCTCGATGGTGCAGCTGTTGAACTTTTTGAGGATCTGGAGACCCATGCCAAATCTTTTCAGTCACCCGAGGGGGAAAAGGTGTTGTCGTGCCCTCTTCACGACTGTCTTGGTGTGTTTGGAACATGAGCATTTGTTGTTGATGTGGACACCAAGGAACTTGAAACTCTTGATCCGCTCCACTACAGCCTCGTTGATGTTAATGTAGCCTGTTTGCCCTCCTTTTCCTGTACGATCAGCTCCTTTGTCTTGCTCACATTTAGAGGTTGTTGTCCTGGCACCACACTTCCAGGTCTTTGGTTTCTGGGGGGAGTAGAGGAATTAGGGGACGCTGCCTTGGTTGGGTAATTGATTCAGGACCGGCCCTAGACTTCTGGGGGTCCTAAGCAACATTACCCACCTCGCAGGCAAAACATTTTAGTCTCCCCCCTCTTGACAGCATAGAGAAAGTTAATTTCTGGTAATTCTACACATTTTGCCATGGGACGGACAGTAATTGTTGCTTTTTAGAGCTAACTACCTGCAATACTAAATACAGCTGTAAAAAACCAAAGCCTCTGAGCCTATGATTTGTTAATCCAGCCCTGTTTATGGCAAAATCATCTCGTCTCTGAAAGGAATTGTGTAGCTCAACTAATCAGTTGAAAGTGACTTTGAGATGATTTGGATATGCCATTTTAAACATATTAAACACATCAGGAATATTCTCTGTAGCAGCAATATTAAAAGCCAAAGCCAGATACAATGTTTGGGGCTGGTTTAGACAAGTCAAGGAAATGATCTTTCTGTCATTCATATTGGTGTAACACAGATCCTCCAAACCCACTCATACACTCATTAGTTTGGTGAGTGGTGCTTCCCGTCAGCAGGGTCATCCTCCTCTCCTCCTCCTCTCCTCCCCCTCTCCTCTTTTCCCCTTATCCTCCTCCTCCTCCTCTCCTTTCCCCTAATCCTCCTCTCCCATCATCCTCCTCCCCCTCTCCTCTCTTTTCCCCTTATCCTCCTCTCCTCCTCCTCCTCTTCTTTCCCTTTATCCTCCTCTCCTCTACTTTCCCCTAGTCCTCCTCTCCCATCATCCTCCTCCTCTTCTTCTTTCCCTTTATCCTCCTTTCCCCTTCCCACTCTCCTTATCCTCCTCTCCCCCTCCCTTTCCCCTTATCCTCCTCTCCCCCTCCCCTTTCCCCTTATCCTCCTCTCCCCCTCTCCTTTCCCCTTATCCTCCTCTCCCCCTCCCCTTTCCCCTTATCCTCCTCTCCCATCATCCTCCTCCACCTCCTCCTCTCCTTTCCCCTTATCCTCCTCTCCCATCTACCTCCTCCTCTCCTTTCCCCTTATCCTCCTCTCCCATCATCCTCCTCCACCTCCTCCTCCTCTCCTTTCCCCTTATCCTCCTCTCCCATCTACCACCTCCTCTCCTTTCCCCTTATACTCCTCTCCCATCATCCTCCTTATCCTAATCTCCTCTCCTTTCCCCTTATCCTCCTCTTCCTTATCCTCCTCTCCCTTATCCCCACCCCTTCCCTCAATCTCATAAGGAAGAGAGTGTGTTGAAGGTAACCTTGTCACACCCTTATCTGTTTCGCCTGTCCTTGTGCTCGTCTCCACCCCGCTCCAGGTGTCTCCCATCTTCCCCACTTATCCCCTGGGTATTTATACCTGTGTTTTCTGTCTGTCTGTGCCAATTTCTCTTGTTTGTTCAAGTCAACCAGCGTTTTCTCAGCTCCTGTTTTTCCCAGTCTCTCTTTTTCCTGTCCTCCTGGTTTTGACCCTTGCCTGTCCTGACTCTGAGCCCGCCTGCCTGACCACTCTGCCTGCCCTTGTCCCTGAGTCCATCTGCCATCATGTACCTTTGCCCCTACTCTGGATTACCGACCTCTACCTGACGCTGGGCCTGCCTGCCGTCCTGTACCTTGGCCCCACTACTCTGGTTTATCAACCACTCCCTGCCTTGACCTGTCGTTTGCCCGCCCCTGTTGTTACAATAAACATGGTTACTTCAACACAGTCTGCACTTGGTCTTACCTGAAACCTGATCACCTTGGCTTTTGGTTTGGGGTAGAAGCTGTTAAGATGTATTTTGGACATAGACATGGCGCTCCGGTACCACTTACCATGCGGTAGCAGAGAGAACAGTCTATGGCTAGGGTGGCTGGAGTTTTTGACCATATTTAGGGCATTCGTTTGACACCGCCTGGTATAGAGGTCCTGGATGGTAGGTCGCTTTGCCCCAGTGATGTACAGACAGCCACAGACAGACAGCCACAGACAGACAGCCACAGACAGACAGATGCAAGAAAAGAAGAGAGAGAAAAAGGAAGGAAGGAAGGATGTAGAATGGTGATACATAATATTGGTGGGGATGTAGAATGGTGATTAATAATATTGGTGGGGATGTAGAATGGTGATTAATAATATTGGTGGGATGTAGAATGGTGATTAATAATATTGGTGGGGATGTAGAATGGTGATTAATAATATTGGTGGGATGTAGAATGGTGATTAATAATATTGGTGGGGATGTAGAATGGTGATTAATAATATTGGTGGGATGTAGAATGGTGATTAATAATATTGGTGGGATGTAGAATGGTGATATTGGTGGGGATGTAGAATGGTGATTAATAATATTAGAATGGTGATTAATAATATTGGGGATGTAGAATGGTGATTAATAATATTGGTGGGATGTAGAATGGTGATTAATAATATTGGTGGGGATGTAGAATGGTGATTAATAATATTGGTGGGGATGTAGAATGGTGATTAATAATATTGGTGGGGATGTAGAATGGTGATTAATAATATTGGTGGGATGTAGAATGGTGATTAATAATATTGGTGGGGATGTAGAATGGTGATTAATAATATTGGTGGGGATGTAGAATGGTGATTAATAATATGGGGATTGGTGGGGATGTAGAATGGTGATTAATAATATTGGGGATGTAGAATGGTGATTAATAATATTGGTGGGGATGTAGAATGGTGATTAATAATATTGGTGGGGATGTAGAATGGTGATTAATAATATTGGTGGGATGTAGAATGGTGATTAATAATATTGGTGGGGATGTAGAATGGTGATTAATAATATTGGTGGGGATGTAGAATGGTGATTAATAATATTGGTGGGGATGTAGAATGGTGATTAATAATATTGGTGGGGATGTAGAATGGTGATTAATAATATTGGTGGGGATGTAGAATGGTGATTAATAATATTGGTGGGGATGTAGAATGGTGATTAATAATATGGGGATGTAGAATTGGTGGGGATGTAGAATGGTGATTAATAATATTGGTGGGGATGTAGAATGGTGATTAATAATATTGGTGGGGATGTAGAATGGTGATTAATAATATTGGTGGGATGTAGAATGGTGATTAATAATATTGGTGGGATGTAGAATGGTGATTAATAATATTGGTGGGGATGTAGAATGGTGATTAATAATATTGGTGGGGATGTAGAATGGTGATTAATAATATTGGTGGGATGTAGAATGGTGATTAATAATATTGGTGGGGATGTAGAATGGTGATTAATAATATTGGTGGGGATGTAGAATGGTGATTAATAATATTGGTGGGATGTAGAATGGTGATTAATAATATTGGTGGGATGTAGAATGGTGATTAATAATATTGGTGGGATGTAGAATGGTGATTAATAATATTGGTGGGATGTAGAATGGTGATTAATAATATTGGTGGGGATGTAGAATGGTGATTAATAATATTGGTGGGATGTAGAATGGTGATTAATAATATTGGTGGGGATGTAGAATGGTGATTAATAATATTGGTGGGATGTAGAATGGTGATTAATAATATTGGTGGGGATGTAGAATGGTGATTAATAATATTGGTGGGGATGTAGAATGGTGATTAATAATATTGGTGGGGATGTAGAATGGTGATTAATGATGGTGGGGATTAATAATATTGGTGGGGATGTAGAATGGTGATTAATAATATTGGTGGGGATGTAGAATGGTGATTAATAATATTGGTGGGGATGTAGAATGGTGATTAATAATATTGGTGGGGATGTAGAATGGTGATTAATAATATTGGTGGGGATGTAGAATGGTGATTAATAATATTGGTGGGGATGTAGAATGGTGATTAATAATATTGGTGGGGATGTAGAATGGTGATTAATAATATTGGTGGGGATGGATGTAGAATGGTGATTAATAATATTGGTGGGGATGTAGAATGATTAATAATATTGGTGGGGATGTAGAATGGTGATTAATAATATTGGTGGGGATGTAGAATGGTGATTAATAATATTGGTGGGGATGTAGAATGGTGATTAATAATATTGGTGGGGATGTAGAATGGTGATTAATAATATTGGTGGGGATGTAGAATGGTGATTAATAATATTGGTGGGGATGTAGAATGGTGATTAATAATATTGGTGGGGATGTAGAATGGTGATTAATAATATTGGTGGGGATGTAGAATGGTGATTAATAATATTGGTGGGGATGTAGAATGGTGATTAATAATATTGGTGGGGATGTAGAATGGTGATTAATAATATTGGTGGGATGTAGAATGGTGATTAATAATATTGGTGGGATGTAGAATGGTGATTAATAATATTGGTGGGATGTAGAATGGTGATTAATAAATGGGATAGAATGGTGGGGATGTAGAATGGTGATTAATAATATTGGTGGGATGTAGAATGGTGATTAATAATATTGGTGGGGATGTAGAATGGTGGGGATTAGAATGGTGATTAATAATATTGGTGGGGATGTAGAATGTAGAATGGTGATTAATAATATTGGTGGGGATGTAGAATGGTGATTAATAATATTGGTGGGGATGTAGAATGGTGATTAATAATATTGGTGGGGATGTAGAATGGTGATTAATAATATTGGTGGGGATGTAGAATGATGATTAATAATATTGGTGGGATGTAGAATGATGATTAATAATATTGGTGGGATGTAGAATGGTGATTAATAATATTGGTGGGGATGTAGAATGGTGATTAATAATATTGGTGGGGATGTAGAATGGTGATTAATAATATTGGTGGGGATGTAGGGTAGCTTAGTGGTTAAAGCATTGGACTAGTAACCGAAAGGTTGCAAGTTCAAATCCCCGAGCTGACAAGGTACAAAATCTGTCGTTCTGCCCCTGAACAGGCAGTTAACCCACTGTTCCCAGGCCGTCATTGAAAATAAGAATTTGTTCTTAACTGACTTGCCTCGTTAAATAAAGGTAAAATAAAAATGTAGAATGGTGATTAATAATATTGGTGGGATGTAGAATGGTGATACATAATATTGGTGGGGATGTAGAATGGTGATTAATAATATTGGTGGGGATGTAGAATGGTGATTAATAATATTGGTGGGGATGTAGAATGGTGATAAATAATATTGGTGGGGATGTAGAATGGTGATTAATAATATTGGTGGGGATGTAGAATGGTGATTAATAATATTGGTGGGATGTAGAATGGTGATTAATAATATTGGTGGGATGTTGTGATAAATAATATTGGTAGGGATGTTGGTGTGATATTGTGATAAATAATATTGGTAGGGATGTTGGTGTGATGTTGTGATAAATAATATTGGTAGGGATGTTGTTGGGGTTGTTGTGTGGTGATAAATATCACCATCAGGCTAAAAGAGCCTTTAGAGCAGGCTGCCATCTGCCTGCCATTACAATAATGAACTGGCTGCCTCTCTCTCTGCCACTGCCTGACGCCCCAAACACAAGGAGCCATTGGCACAGCCTGCCACACCAGAACAGCCTTTCTTATATGGGTGTGTGATTCAGTGAGAAATAGAGAGTGTGTGTGTGTAACGGAGATGAGGCTACCCCTCCAAGCAGAGGTACGGCGGCGCGGTGGCAGACGCTTTACACCTCATTGGCTTGCGAGGAGCGCCAATCACCACCCACCGGTCAACCCCTCAGCCTCCCAGCCCGTCGGCCACTCACAACCCTGAGCAGTGATTTAGAGAACGAGAGAGAGAGAGGGAAAGAGAGAGAGAGTGAGAGAAGGGGGAAGAAAGAGAGAGGGGGAAAGAGAGAGTGAGAGAAGGGGGGAAGAAAGAGAGAGAAGGGGGAAGAAAGAGAGAGTGAGGGAAAGAGAGAGTAGGAGAGGGGGGAAAGAGAGAGAGTGAGAGAAGGGGGAAAGAGAGAGAGTGAGAGAAGGGGGAAAGAGAGAGAGTGAGAGAAGGGGGGAAGAAAGAGAGAGAAGGGGGGAAGAAAGAGAGAGAAGGGGGAAGAAAGAGAGAGAAGGGGGAAGAAAGAGAGAGAAGGGGGAAAGAAGAGAGGAGAGAAGGGGGAAGAAAGAGAGAGAAGGGGGGAAGAAAGAGAGAGAAGGGGGAAAGAGAGAGAGTGAGAGAAGGGGGAAAGAGAGAGAGTGAGAGAAGGGGGAAGAAAGAGAGAGTGAGAGAAGGGGGAAGAAAGAGAGAGAGAAGGGGGAAGAAAGAGAGAGAGAAGGGCAAAAGAGAGAGTGAGAGAAGAGGGTAAGAGAGAGAGTGAGAGAAGGGGGAAAGAGAGAGAGTGAGAGAAGGGGGAAGAAAGAGAGAGAGAAGGGGGAAGAAAGAGAGAGAGGGAAAGAGAGAGAGTGAGAGAAGGGGGAAGAAAGAGAGAGAGGGAAAGAGAGAGTGAGAGAAGGGGGAAGAAAGAGAGAGAGTTGGCAGCTGGGGAGGGTTAAAGGAAAACATCTCTAACAGGACATTCACTAATGGACATGTGATTGGTGAGTCATTTTTGAGGATGCTGTAGTTGCTTTCTGTTTGGAGGCTCTGCAATGTGCTGCTCTGGATCTGAACCAACTTAAACTAGCACTGAAGTTGGCCAGGCACAGGTTAGTGTCAAAAGGCAATAGGCTAATGCCACAGCTATTGAGCTAAAGTGTGTGGCAGATCGTAGGGCAGTGAACATACAGCCTAGTGTAGGGAAAGACAGCAACCACACAGAAGAGAGGTGGCCAAACTAAAAATGTGGGAAAGAAAGATATAACATGACCAAGAGTCCACTGACTCTCAAAAGCTGCCAGCTTCCCATTTGATCACAGAATAAAAGCCTCAAGATAGATTGATGGAAAAAGCTACACAGAGAGAGAGACATGGAGCGAGAGACGAAGAGAAAGAGGGAGAAACTTAGAGAGCCAGATAGAACCACAGAGAGAAAGACAGATGGGAGAGAGCGAGAGAGAGTGTGAGAGAGAGAGAGAGAGAGAGAGATGGGAGAGAGAGAGAAAGAGAGAAAGAGAGAGAGAGAGAGAGAGAGAAAGAGAGAGAAAGAGAGATGGGGGAGAGAGAGAGAGAGAGAGAGAAAGAGAGATGGGAGAGAGAGAGAGAGAGAGAGAGAGAGAGAGAGAGAAAGAGAGATGGGAGAGAGAGAGAGAGAGAGAGAGAGACATGGAGCGAGAGACGAAGAGAAAGAGGGAGAAACTTAGAGAGCCAGATAGAACCACAGAGAGAAAGACAGATGGGAGAGAGCGAGAGAGTGTGAGAGCGAGAGAGAGTGTGTGAGAGAAAGAGAGCCCCAAAAAATAATCAAACAAATTGTATGTCACATGCGTCGAATACAACTGTCACGTCCTGACCGTCGTTCCTTTTTTTATGTCTCCATTTTAGGTTGGTCAGGGCGTGCTCCAAAGGCGCCACCGAAGTGGGCCCAGACTAAGGTGGAGTGGGGTCCACGTCCCGCGCCAGAGCCTCCACCGCGGACAGATGCCCACCCAGACCCTCCCCTATGGGTTTAGGTTTTGCGGCCGGAGTCCCCACCTTTGGGGGGGGGTTACTGTCCTGACCTTAGTTCCTTTTCTTATGTCTCTATTCTAGGTTAATCAGGGCGTGAGTTTGGGTGGACATTTTGTTTTATGTTTGTATTTCTAGGTGTTTTGCCTGGTATGGTTCCCAATCAGAGGCAGATGTCAATCGTTGTCTCTGATTGAGAACCATACTTAGGCAACCTGTTTTCGCCCTTGAGTTGTGGGTAGTTGTTTTCTGTCTCTGTACCAGACAGGACTGTTTTGTTTGTTCCGTTTTGTTCTTATTGTTCTAGTGTTCAGTGTAATTAACAGATCATGAACACGTACCACGCTGCACCTTGGTCCTCTCCTTCTTCCACCAACGACAACTGTTAAAAAACAGGTGTCGACCTTACAGTGAAACGCTACAAGCCCTTAACCAACAATGCTTTAAGTTAAGAAAAATTAATTAAGTGTGAAGTAAAGAATAGAAAATTAAACAGCAGCAGTAAAAGAACAAGCAAGGCTATATACAGGGGGTACCAGTACAGAGTCAATGTGTGGGGGAACCGGTTAGATGAGGTAATTGAGGTAATATGTACATGTAGGTGGAGTTAAAAGTGACTATGCATAGATTATAAACAGAGAGTAGCAGCAGTGTAAAAGAGGGATCTGGGTAGCCCTTTGATTAGCTGTTCAGGAGTCTTATGGCTTGGGGGTAGAAGCTGTTAAGAAGCCTTTTGGATCTCGACTTGGCGCTCCGGTACCACTTGCCGTGCGGTAGCAGAGGGAACAGTCTATGACTAGAGTGGCTTGAGTCTGACAAATTTTAGGCCCTTCCTCTGACACCGCCTGATAGAGGTCCTGGATGGCAGGAAGCTTGGCCCCAGTGATGTACTGAGCCGTACGCACTACTCTCTGCAGTGCTTTGCGGTCGGAGGCCGAACAGTTGCCATACCAGGCAGTGATGCAACCATGCTCTCGATGGTGCAGCTGTAAAACCTTTTGAGGATCTGAGGACCCATGCCAAATCTTTTCAGTCTCCTGACGGGGAATAGGCTTTGTCGTGCCCTCTTCACAACTGTCTTGGTGTGTTTGGACCATGATAATTGATGGTGATGTGGACAGCAAGGAACTTGAAGCTCTCAACCTGTTCCACTACAGCCCCGTCGATGAGGATGGGGGCATGCTCGGTCCTCCTTTTCCTGTAGTCCACAATCATCTCCTTTGTCTTGATTTAAAAAAAATGTATATATATTTCACCTTTATTTAACCAGGTAGGCTAGTTGAGAACAAGTTCTCATTTGCAACTGCGACCTGGCCAAGATAAAGCATAGCAGTGTGAACAGACAACACAGAGTTACACATGGAGTAAACAATTAACAAGACAATAACACAGTAGAAAAAAAAGAGGCTATTACATTGTGTGCAAAAGGCATGAGGAGGTAGGCGAATAATTACAATTTTGCAGATTAACACTGGAGTGATAAATGATCAGATGGTCATGTACAGGTAGAGATATTGGTGTGCAAAAAAGCAGAAAAGTAAATAAATATAAACAGTATGGGAATGAGGTAGGTAAAATTGGGTGGGCTATTTACCGATAGACTATGTACAGCTGCAGCGATCGGTTAACTGCTCAGATAGCAGATGTTTGAAGTTGGTGAGGGAGATGCTCCTGAGGGGCCCCAGTGTTGAGGATTAGCATGGCAGACATGTTGTTCCCTACCCTTATCACCTGGGGGCGGCCCGTCAGGAAGTCCAGGATCCAGTTGCAGAAGGAGGTGTTTAGTCCCAGGGTCCTTAGCTTAGTGATGAGCTTTGAGGGCACTATGGTGTTGAACGCTGAGCTGTAGTCAATGAATAGCATTCTCACGTACAGAAGTTTACATACACTTAGGTTGGAGTCTTTAAAACTAGTTTTTCAACCACTCCACAAATTTCTTGTTAACAAACTATAGTTTTGGCCAGTCGGTTAGGACATCTACTTTGTGCATGACACAAGTAATTTTTCCAACAATTGTTTACAGACAGATTATTTCACTTATAATTCACGGTATCACAATTCCAGTGGTCAGAAGTTTACATACACTAAGTTGACTGTGCCTTTAAACAGCTTGGAAAATTCCAGAAAATGATGTCATGGCTTTAGAAGCTTCTGATAGGCTAATTGACATCATTTGAGTCAATTGGAGGTGTACCTGTGTATGTATTTCAAGGTCTACCTTCAAACTCAGTGCCTCTTTGCTTGACATCATGGAAAAGTCAAAATAAATCAGTCAAGACCTCAGAATAAAAGTGTAGACCTCCTCAAGTCTGGTTCATCCTTGGGAGCAATTTCTAAATGCTTTAACCACATCCATTTGTACAAACAATAGTACACAAGTATAAACACCATGGGACCATGACACAGCCGTCATACCACTCAGGAAGGAGACGCGTTCTGTCTTCTAGAGATGAACGTACTTTGGTGTGAAAAGTGCAAATCAATCCCAGAACAACAGCAAAGGACCTTGTGAAGATGCTGGAGGAAACCGGTACAAAAGTATCTATATCCATAGTAAAACAAGTCCTATATCGACATAACCTGAAAGGCCGCTCAGCAAGACAGAAGCAACTGCTGCCATAAAAAAGCCAGACTACGGTTTGCAACTGCACATGGGGACAAAGATCGTACTTTTTGGAGAAATGTCCTCTAGTCTGATGAAACAAAATAGAACTGTTTGTCTATAATGACCATCATTATGTTTGGAGGGAAAAGGGGGAAGCTTGCAAGCCGAAGAACACCATCCCAACCGTGAAGCACGGGGGTGGCAGCATCATGTTGTGGAGGTGCTTTGCTGCAGGAGGAACTGGTGCACTTCACAAAATAGATGGCATCATGAGGATGGACAATTATGTGGATATATTGAAGCAACATCTCAAGACATCAGTCAGGAAGTTAAATCTTGGTCGCAAATGGGTCTTCCAAATGGACAATGACCCCAAGCATACTTCCAAAGTTGTGGCAAAATAGCTTAAGGACAAGTCAAGGTATTGGAGTGGCCATCACAAGCCCTGACCTCAATCCTATAGAACATTTGTGGGCAGAACTGAAATAGCGTGTGCGAGCAAGGAGGCCTACAAACCTGACTCAGTTGCACCAGCTCTGTCAGGAGGAATGGGCCAAAATTCACCCAAATTATTGTGGGAAGCTTGTGGAAGGCTACCCGAAGCATTTAATCCCAAGTTAACAATTTATAGCCAATGCTACCAAATACTAATTGAGTGCATGTAAACTTCTGACCCACTGGGAATGTGATAAAATAAATAAAAGCTGAAATAAATAATCCTCTCTACTATTATTCTGACATTTCACATTCTTCAAATTAAGTGGTAATCTTAACTGACCTAAAACAGGGAATTTCTACTAGGATTAAATGTCAGGAATTGAGAAAAAGAGTGTTACTTTTGTCTAGGTGGGAAAGGGCAGTGTTGAGTGCAATAGCGATTGCATCATCTGTGGATCTGTTGGGGCAGTATTCAAATTGCATTGGGTCTAGGGTTTCTGGGATAATGGTGTCGATGTGAGCCATGACCAGCCTTTCAAAGCACTTCATGGCTTCAGACATGAGTGTACGAGTCGGTAGTCATTTAGGCAGGTTACCTTAGTGTTCTTGGGCACAGGGACTATGGTGGTCAAGCTTAAAACATGTTGGTATTACAAACTTAGTCAGGGAGATGTTGAAAATGTCAGTGAAGACACTTGCCAGTTGGTCAGCGCATGCTCGGAGTATATGTCCTGGTAATCCGTCTGGTCCTGCGGCTTTGTGAACGTTGACCTGTTCAAAGGTTTTAAAGGCTACGGAGAGCATGATAACACAGTCGTGCGGGTACAGCTGGTGCTCTCATGCACGTTTCAGTGTTACTTGCCTCGAAGCGAGCATAGAAGTAATTTAGCTAATCTGGTATGTTCGTGTCACGTAGCTTTGCCTCACTTTGTAGTCTGCAAGTCCTGCCACATCTGACGAGCGTCGTAGCCGGTGTAGTACGATTCAATCTTGCCCTCTATTGATGCTTTGCCTGTTTGATGGTTCGTCATGGGGCATAGCAGGATTTCTTATAAGCTTCCGGGTTAGAGTCCCGCTCCTTGAAAGTGGCAGCTCTACCATTTAGCTCAGTGTGGATGTTGCCTGTAATCCATGGCTTCTGGTTGGGTTATGAACATACGGTCACTGTGGGGACGACGTCATCGATGCACTTATTGATGAAGCCAGTGACTGATGTGTTAGAACGAGAGAGTGACGAAGAGAAAGAGCCAGAAAGAGAGCCAGATAGAGAGCCAGATAGAACAAGAGAGAGAGACAGATAGAACAAGAGAGAGAGCCAGCCAGAGAGAACAAGAGAGAGAGCCAGCCAGAGAGAACAAGAGAGAGAGCCAGCCAGAGAGAACAGAGAGAGAGAGAGCCAGAGAGAGAGAGAGAGAGCCAGATAGAACAAGAGAGAGAGAGCCAGAGAGAACACGAGAGAGAGCCAGATAGAACAAGAGAGAGAGAGCCAGATAGAACAAGAGAGAGAGAGAGCCAGATAGAACAAGAGAGAGAGAGAGCCAGATAGAACAAGAGAGAGAGAGAGACAGATAGAACAAGAGAGAGAGAGAGACAGATAGAACAAGAGAGAGAGAGAGCCAGATAGAAAAAGAGAGAGAGAGCCAGAGAGAACAAGAGAGAGAGAGCCAGAGAGAACAAGAGAGAGAGAGCCAGATAGAACAAGAGAGAGAGAGCCAGATAGAACAGAGAGAGAGAGCCAGATAGAACAAGAGAGAGAGAGCCAGATAGAACAAGAGAGAGAGAGCCAGATAGAACAAGAGAGAGAGCCAGATAGAACAAGAGAGAGAGAGAGCCAGATAGAACAAGAGAGAGAGAGCCAGATAGAACAAGAGAGAGAGAGCCAGATAGAACAGAGAGAGAGAGCCAGATAGAACACAGAGAGAGAGAGAGCCAGATAGAACAAGAGAGAGAGAGCCAGATAGAACAAGAGAGAGAGAGCCAGATAGAACACGAGAGAGAGAGAGCCAGATAGAACAGATAGAGAGAGAGAGCCAGATAGAACAAGAGAGAGAGAGCCAGATAGAACACGAGAGAGAGAGAGCCAGATAGAACAAGAGAGAGAGAGAGCCAGATAGAACAAGAGAGAGAGAGCCAGATAGAACAAGAGAGAGCCAGAGAGCCAGATAGAACATAGAAGAGAGAGAGAGCCAGATAGAACAGATAGCCAGAGAGAGAGAGAGCCAGATAGAACAAGAGAGAGAGCCAGAGCCAGATAGAACAGATAGAGAGAGAGAGCCAGATAGAACAAGCCAGAGAGAGAGAGAGCCAGATAGAACAAGAGAGAGAGAGCCAGATAGAACAAGAGAGAGAGAGCCAGATAGAAACAAGAGAGAGAGAGCCAGATAGAACAAGAGAGAGAGAGCCAGATAGAACAGAGAGAGAGAGCCAGATAGAACAAGAGAGAGAGAGCCAGATAGAACAAGAGAGAGAGAGCCAGATAGAACAGAGAGAGAGAGAGCCAGATAGAACAAGAGAGAGAGAGCCAGATAGAACAAGAGAGAGAGCCAGATAGAACAGAGAGAGAGAGCCAGACAGAACATAGAGAGAGAGAGCCAGATAGAACAAGAGAGAGAGAGCCAGATAGAACAGAGAGAGAGAGCCAGATAGAACAGAGAGAGAGAGCCAGATAGAACAGAGAGAGAGAGCCAGATAGAACACGAGAGAGAGAGCCAGATAGAACACGAGAGAGAGAGCCAGATAGAACACGAGAGAGAGAGCCAGACAGAACAAGAGAGAGAGAGCCAGATAGAACAAGAGAGAGAGAGCCAGATAGAACAAGAGAGAGAGAGCCAGATAGAACAAGAGAGAGAGAGCCAGATAGAACAAGAGAGAGAGAGCCAGATAGAACAAGAGAGAGAGCCAGATAGAACAAGAGAGAGAGAGCCAGATAGAACAAGAGAGAGAGAGCCAGATAGAACAAGAGAGAGAGAGCCAGATAGAACAAGAGAGAGAGAGCCAGATAGAACAAGAGAGAGAGCCAGATAGAACAAGAGAGAGAGAGCCAGATAGAACAAGAGAGAGAGAGCCAGATAGAACAAGAGAGAGAGAGCCAGATAGAACAAGAGAGAGAGAGCCAGATAGAACAGAGAGAGAGAGCCAGATAGAACAAAGAGAGAGAGAGCCAGATAGAACAAGAGAGAGAGAGCCAGATAGAACAAGAGAGAGAGAGAGCCAGATAGAACAAGAGAGAGAGAGAGAGCCAGATAGAACAAAGAGAGAGAGAGAGCCAGATAGAACAAGAGAGAGAGAGAGCCAGATAGAACAAGAGAGAGAGAGCCAGATAGAACAAGAGAGAGAGAGAGCCAGATAGAACAAGAGAGAGAGAGAGCCAGATAGAACAAGAGAGAGAGAGAGCCAGATAGAACAAGAAGAGAGAGAGTCAGATAGAACAAGAGAGAGAGCCAGATAGAACAAGAGAGAGAGAGTCAGATAGAACAAGAGAGAGAGTCAGATAGAACAAGAGAGAGAGTCAGATAGAACAAGAGAGAGAGAGCCAGATAGAACAAGAGAGAGAGAGCCAGATAGAACAAGAGAGAGAGAGCCAGATAGAACAAGAGAGAGAGAGACAGATAGAACAAGAGAGAGAGCCAGATAGAACAAGAGAGAGAGAGCCAGATAGAACAAGAGAGAGAGTCAGATAGAACAAGAGAGAGAGCCAGATAGAACAAGAGAGAGAGAGCCAGATAGAACAAGAGAGAGAGTCAGATAGAACAAGAGAGAGAGCCAGATAGAACAAGAGAGAGAGTCAGATAGAACAGAGCCAGATAGAACAAGAGAGAGAGCCAGATAGAACAAGAGAGAGAGTCAGATAGAACAAGAGAGAGAGAGCCAGATAGAACAAGAGAGAGAGAGTCAGATAGAACAAAGAGAGAGAGCCAGATAGAACAAGAGAGAAAGACAGTTGGGAGAGATAGAAAGGGAGAGAAAAAGAGAATGAGAAAGAGAGCCAGATAGAACAATTGACCGTGGACAGAAAGAAAATAGACTGAGCCTAGCTCTGTGTACGTTAGTGAGGAATAGTGGCGCACAACTGTACTAAGGAGCAGTGAAGACCGAGAGGAGTTGGTCCACAGATATACACTGAGTAAATAAAATATGAACACCTGCTCTTTCCATGACATAGACTGACCAGGTAAAAGCTATGATCCCTTATTGATGTCACTTGTGTAGATGATTTTTAAGCCTGGAGACAATTGAGACATGGATTGTGTATGTGTGTGTGTGTGTGTGTATATGTGTGCCATTCAGAGGATGACTGCCTTTGAACGGGGACTGGTAGTATGTGCCAGGCGCACCGGTTCATGACAAGAATTACAACGCTCCCGGGTAAGACAGGGAGAGCGAGGAGACAGAAGCCTAGAGGTCTAGGCGCCGGGTAACACCTGCTCTGGCCTGAACTCCCACCACATCTGAACCCCAGTCACCCCCACCCCAAAGGTCACTGAGCCCTAACCACCAAGTCAAACAGTGACTGACATGGAGGGATCAGACACAGAGACTTACTAATGGGCGCACACTCCATTCTGTAGACTGTGTGTGTAGGTCTGTGTCTGACACGGAGTTGAGATTAGGTTTCTTCTCAACATCTCCAGCTGGGATGATGAACCTGACATCCCCAGACCACAGACCACGCACACGCACACACACACACACGCACACACACACACACGCACGCACACTCACACACACACACACACACAGGTATAGAGTGCAGACGGCATTGTGAAGCAGTCTCGTTGCTGGTAGTATTAGATTTGTAGTCCTCCACTGAACTGGAGCAGCACAGCGGACTGATGACATGTCTGAGAGGAAGGGAAGAGAGGAGGATACAAGTGTGAGGAGTGTTCCCTCTCTTCCTTTCCATCTCTCTCTGTGTGGGTTTCGCCATCTCTTCGTATGCCAGGTGCGTTGTCGCCAGGGAGACAAGATGACTGTGGCTCCGTCGCTGAAGAACAGTCGTTCTTCTGATGTCACTTACATAGAAATACACAACACAGAGACTACACAATAGGAAGTCTCTTTCACACACACACCCTCTCTTTCACATTTAATATTGAGAGACACATTCAACGACAACAAGGTAAATTCCAGATTCATTCTTTAATTTCCTCTGATCAGACATGTCAGAAGTGATTGTGACACGGTTGGGATGAAAACAAAACAAGTAGATGCATTACTAACACACTGGAACACACACAACGCTCAGACACAATGGTGTGTGTGCAGGACAGTGCACAGGGATAGAGGGATACAGTAGGATGAAGCCTGGTGGATAGAAGTCATGTGATCATGTAGGTTTATATAGTGGATAGAGGGATACAGTAGGGTGAAGCCTGGTGGATAGAAGTCATGTGATCATGTAGGTTTATATAGTGGATAGAGGGATACAGTAGGGTGAAGCCTGGTGGATAGAAGTCATGTGATCATGTAGGTTTATGATAGAGGTGTGGTGATGGGGCGGACTAGTGGCTTTGTAAGAGGGGTGAGCTGGTTGGGTGGTGATGGGGCGGACTAGTGGCTTTGTAAGAGGGGTGAGCTGGTTGGGTGGTGATGGGGTGGACTAGTGGCTTTGTAAGAGGGGTGAGCTGGTTGGGTGGTGATGGGGCGGACTAGTGGCTTTGTAAGAGGGGTGAGCTGGTTGGGTGGTGATGGGGCGGACTAGTGGCTTTGTAAGAGGGGTGAGCTGGTTGGGTGGTGATGGGGCGGACTAGTGGCTTTGTAAGAGGGGTGAGCTGGTTGGGTGGTGATGGGGCGGACTAGTGGCTTTGTAAGGGGGTGAGCTGGTTGGGTGGTGATGGGGCAGACTAGTGGCTTTGTAAGAGGGGTGAGCTGGTTGGGTGGTGATGGGGCGGACTAGTGGCTTTGTAAGAGGGGTGAGCTGGTTGGGTGGTGATGGGGCGGACTAGTGGCTTTGTAAGAGGGGTGAGCTGGTTGGGTGGTGATGGGGTGGACTAGTGGCTTTGTAAGGGGGTGAGCTGGTTGGGTGGTGATGGGGCGGACTAGTGGCTTTGTAAGAGGGGTGAGCTGGTTGGGTGGTGATGGGGCAGACTAGTGGCTTTGTAAGAGGGGTGAGCTGGTTGGGTGGTGATGGGGCGGACTAGTGGCTTTGTAAGAGGGGTGAGCTGGTTGGGTGGTGATGGGGCAGACTAGTGGCTTTGTAAGAGGGGTGAGCTGGTTGGGTGGTGATGGGGCGGACTAGTGGCTTTGTAAGGGGGTGAGCTGGTTGGGTGGTGATGGGGTGGACTAGTGGCTTGTGTAAGAGGGGTGAGCTGGTTGGGTGGTGATGGGGCGGACTAGTGGCTTTGTAAGAGGGGTGAGCTGGTTGGGTGGTGATGGGGTGGACTAGTGGCTTTGTAAGAGGGGTGAGCTGGTTGGGTGGTGATGGGGCGGACTAGTGGCTTTGTAAGAGGGGTGAGCTGGTTGGGTGGTGATGGGGTGGACTAGTGGCTTTGTAAGAGGGGTGAGCTGGTTGGGTGGTGGTGCGTGTTGGTAATGATAGTGGTTCAGTCTGTGAGGATATCTTCAGCTCTGGGCCTGCATTGGTTCTGGTGGACTCCGCCTAGGCTTAAACTCTCTGTCTCTGCATGTATTCATGCGTCTCCAACATGGCGGACAGTTGCACTCCTACTGCTGCTGCTGCGTGATGGAGCTGCTGCGTGATGGAGCTACTGCGTGGTGGAGCTACTGCACTGTACTCTTTAGGAAGTGCTACCGTTGTCCTCCTCCCTCTTGGTAGTAGAGATAGACATGCAGTGGAGTGGGGTGGGGGAGAAGGGGTGTAGGTACTGTAGGTGGGATCTTACGAAGGAGTAACGGGTTTGGGGGTCAGTGGGGGAGAAGGGTGTTGGGCTAAGGGGTGTCCATCTCTCTCAGGGTTGTCTGGTTGTCTTGTGTTCCTGGTTCTGGTCGGGTTGCGGTTTGGTTTCTACCTCGAGTCGGGGTTGCGATCTCTGGTGCTTCCTCTCCTCTCCTCTCATTTGCAGTCGATAAAGGGTTGATAAACCGTAATGCCACAGCACCTCACTCTTAGCCCCCAGTCCTCAACTTGTTCTGGAACAACAGGATAAAGAGAGAATGTGAGAGAGGGGAGGAGGGAGGTAGAGAGAGAGGGGAGGAGGGAGGTAGAGAGAGAGGGAAGGAGGGAGGTAGAGAGAGAGGGAAGGAGGGAGGTAGAGAGAGAGGGAAGGAGGGAGGTAGAGAGAGAGGGAGGAGGGAGGTAGAGAGAGAGGGAGGAGGGAGGTAGAGAGAGCGGGAGGAGGGAGGTAGAGAGAGAGGGAGGAGAGAGGTAGAGAGAGAGGGGAGGAGGGAGGTAGAGAGAGAGGGGGAGGAGGGAGGTAGAGAGAGGGGGAGAAGGGAGGTAGAGAGAGGGGGAGAAGGGAGGTAGAGAGAGGGGAGGAGGGAGTAGAGAGAGAGGGGAGGAGGGAGGTAGAGAGAGGGAAGGAGGGAGGTAGAGAGAGAGAGGGAAGGAGGGAGGTAGAGAGAGAGAGGGAAGGAAGGAGGGAGGTTGAGAGAGAGAGGGAAGGAAGGAGGGAGGTTGAGAGAGAGAGGGAAGGAAGGAGGGAGGTTGAGAGAGAGAGGGAAGGAGGGAGGTAGAGAGAGAGAGGGAAGGAGGGAGGTAGAGAGAGAGGGAAGGAGGGAGGTAGAGAGAGAGGGAAGGAGGGAGGTAGAGAGAGAGGGAGGGAGGGAGAGAGAGAGGGAAGGAGGGAGAGAGAGAGGGAAGGAGGGAGGTAGAGAGAGAGGGGGAAGGAGGGAGTTAGAGAGAGAGGGAAGGAGGGGATTTCATATTAGTGATAACTCTTGCCAAAAATCCCCAACACATCACCCTCCCGGTCAATCCCCAACACATCACCCTCCCTGTCAATCCCCAACACATCACCCTCCCTGTCAATCCCCAACACATCACCCTCCCGGTCAATCCCCAACAGAGGGAGAGAGGGAGGGGGGGGAGAGAGAGGGACATCAGATTGATTTGTGTTCAATTAGATTCATCACCCTCCCTGTCAATCCCCAACGGATCAACATTCACACTAGACTACCCTATCACCATGACCCAGTCATTACAGATCAACATTTACCCTGTCAACCTAACAGACAACACATCTATACCACCATGACACCAGTCATTACAGATGAACAACATTTACTCTGTCAACCTAACAGACAACACACTCTATACACCATGACACCAGTCATTCAGATGAACAACATTTACTCTGTCAACCTAACAGACAACACACTCTATCTACCATGACACCAGTCATTACAGATGAACACATTTACTCTGTCCAACCTAACAGACAACACACTCCCATGACAATTACAGATGAACAACATTTACTCAACACATCAGACAACACCCTCAATACCACCATGACACCATCATTACCCATTTACCTGTCAATCCTAACAGACAACACATCACCCTCCCTGATCAATCCCCAACACATCACCCTCCCTGTCAGATGAACATATACTACCATGACACCAGTATTACAGATGAACAACATTTACTCTGTCCAACCTAACAGACAACCACTCTATACCACCATGACACCAGTCATTACAGATGAACAACATTTACTCTGTCCAACCTAACAGACAACACACTCTATACTACCATGACACCTATTACAGATGAACAACATTTACTCTGTCCCTAACAGACAACACCTCTATACTACCATGACACCAGTCATTACAGATGAACAACATTTACTCCCAACCTAACAGACAACACACTCTATACTACCATGACACCAGTATTACAGATGAACAACATTTACTCTGTCCAACCTAACAGACAAC
Source organism: Oncorhynchus keta (assembly GCF_023373465.1). Lineage (NCBI taxonomy): Eukaryota > Metazoa > Chordata > Actinopteri > Salmoniformes > Salmonidae > Oncorhynchus > Oncorhynchus keta. The sequence continues at coordinate 264,539 of NW_026290978.1, forward strand.
ACACTCTATACTACCATGACACCAGTCATTACAGATGAACAACATTTACTCTGTCCAACCTAACAGACAACACCTCTATACTACCATGACACCAGTCATTACAGATGAACAACATTTACTCTGTCCAACCTAACAGACAACACACTCTATACTACCATGACACCAGTCATTACAGATGAACAACATTTACTCTGTCCAACCTAACAGACAACACACTCTATACTACCATGACACCAGTCATTACAGATGAACAACATTTACTCTGTCCAACCTAACAGACAACACACTCTATACTACCATGACACCAGTCATTACAGATGAACAACATTTACTCTGTCCAACCTAACAGACAACACACTCTATACTACCATGACACCAGTCATTACAGATGAACAACATTTACTCTGTCCAACCTAACAGACAACACACTCTATACTACCATGACACCAGTCATTACAGATGAACAACATTTACTCTGTCCAACCTAACAGACAACACACTCTATACTACCATGACACCAGTCATTACAGATGAACAACATTTACTCTGTCCAACCTAACAGACAACACACTCTATACTACCATGACACCAGTCATTACAGATGAACAACATTTACTCTGTCCAACCTAACAGACAACACACTCTATACTACCATGACACCAGTCATTACAGATGAACAACATTTACTCTGTCCAACCTAACAGACAACACACTCTATACTACCATGACACCAGTCATTACAGATGAACAACATTTACTCTGTCCAACCTAACAGACAACACACTCTATACTACCATGACACCAGTCATTACAGATGAACAACATTTACTCTGTCCAACCTAACAGACAACACACTCTATACTACCATGACACCAGTCATTACAGATGAACAACATTTACTCTGTCCAACCTAACAGACAACACACTCTATACTACCATGACACCAGTCATTACAGATGAACAACATTTACTCTGTCCAACCTAACAGACAACACACTCTATACTACCATGACACCAGTCATTACAGATGAACAACATTTACTCTGTCCAACCTAACAGACAACACACTCTATACTACCATGACACCAGTATTACAGATGAACAACATTTACTCTGTCCAACCTAACAGACAACACACTCTATACTACCATGACACCAGTCATTACAGATGAACAACATTTACTCTGTCCAACCTAACAGACAACACACTCTATACTACCATGACACCAGTCATTACAGATGAACAACATTTACTCTGTCCAACCTAACAGACAACACACTCTATACTACCATGACACCAGTCATTACAGATGAACAACATTTACTCTGTCCAACCTAACAGACAACACACTCTATACTACCATGACACAGTCATTACAGATGAACAACATTTACTCTGTCCAACCTAACAGACAACACACTCTATACTACCATGACACCAGTCATTACAGATGAACAACATTTACTCTGTCCAACCTAACAGACAACACACTCTATACTACCATGACACCAGTCATTACAGATGAACAACATTTACTCTGTCCAACCTAACAGACAACACACTCTATACTACCATGACACCAGTCATTACAGATGAACAACATTTACTCTGTCCAACCTAACAGACAACACACTCTATACTACCATGACACCAGTCATTACAGATGAACAACATTTACTCTGTCCAACCTAACAGACAACACACTCTATACTACCATGACACCAGTCATTACAGATGAACAACATTTACTCTGTCCAACCTAACAGACAACACACTCTATACCACCATGACACCAGTCATTACAGATGAACAACATTTACTCTGTCCAACCTAACAGACAACACACTCTATACTACCATGACACCAGTCATTACAGATGAACAACATTTACTCTGTCCAACCTAACAGACAACACACTCTATACTACCATGACACCAGTCATTACAGATGAACAACATTTACTCTGTCCAACCTAACAGACAACACACTCTATACTACCATGACACCAGTCATTACAGATGAACAACATTTACTCTGTCCAACCTAACAGACAACACACTCTATACTACCATGACACCAGTCATTACAGATGAACAACATTTACTCTGTCCAACCTAACAGACAACACACTCTATACTACCATGACACCAGTCATTACAGATGAACAACATTTACTCTGTCCAACCTAACAGACAACACACTCTATACTACCATGACACCAGTCATTACAGATGAACAACATTTACTCTGTCCAACCTAACAGACAACACACTCTATACTACCATGACACCAGTCATTACAGATGAACAACATTTACTCTGTCCAACCTAACAGACACATTTCTGAAGGCTGGGACCTTATCTAATGCTGTGATGTGACAGAACGGAGGAACTGAATAGATATGGTCAGAGACATGCGAACTGGTTTACAGCAGGATCACGTCAAACATAGAACAAGCTGTTTTAAACCCTGGTTCAACTCTGTGCAAAGACCGTCAACAAGGAAGATTTATTTGAGATATTTACATGCCAAAAAAGCTATAGCAGCCAGTAAGACCTCAGATCCAAGATGACTGGGGGAGGCAACCAGGCAAGAAGTGGTCATGCGGCGTGAATATGCAATGAAGAGAGAGAGTGAGAGAGATCGGCCCTCGTGATAAACGTTCTATTCATGGGCCTCTCAAAAGACTCTTCTTCCTCTTTATCAGTCCTTCCAGTCGCTCTATTCCCCCTCTTTCTATATAATAACCCCAGCCAGTCGCTATCTGGACCCGTTTAGCATTGTGTGTATTATAAAGTGACAGGGTGTGTGTGTGTGTGTGCGCGCGCGCGTGTAAGAGAGGCCATCAAGGTCTAAATATTATCGCGGGTTGATGATAAGGAATACTAGTAATTATCAGTCACAAAGGCCTGTCTGATGACAACCCTGTAGTCTTTCCCCTCTCTTGGCCCAGTCAATACTAAGACAGATGATGTAGTAGTAGTAGTAGTTAGTATTCTTCTTCTTCTTCTTCTTCTTCTTCTTCTTCTTCTTCTTCTTCTTCTTCTTCTTCTTCTTCTTCTTCTTCTTCTTCTTCTTCTTCTTCTTCTTCTTCTTCTTCTTCTTCTTCTTCTTCTTCTTCTTCTTCTTCTTCTTCTTCTTCTTCTTCTTCTTCTTCTTCTTCTTCTTCTTCTTCTTCTTCTTCTTCTTCTTATTATTATTATTATTATTATTATTGTGTTCTTCTTGGTGATCTTCTTCTTCTTCTTCTTCTTCTTCTTCTTCTTCTTCTTCTTCTTCTTCTTCTTCTTCTTCTTCTTCTTCTTCTTCTTCTTCTTCTTCTTTTCTTCTTCTTCTTATTATTATTATTATTATTATTATTATTATGTGTTCAATGGTGATGGAGTGGACAACCCTATCTAGGGGTAATTCATTGTGGGCCGTTTGAACCTTGAAGGAGGTTGGGGTTTTGTGTGGAGTGTGAAGTGTCTTTTATAGCAACTGGGGCTATTTCTCAATTCATCATCTTTCGTCGATTAGCCTACTCCCTCTCCTTGCCTCCTTCCCAAAACACGTTGGAGAAGGTCAAAGAGGAGGGACATTGGGCTTTCTCCTTCAAAAAGATTGAGAAGGATGCAATGAATCACAGAAAGATGAATTGAGACACAGATAAGAGTAGGAGCGCAGGTTGAGAGGCAGAGATTTGACCCCATCTAGGTCTTATCTGGTGCTTTATAATTTGACCCTTAGACCCCTCCACATAGCTTCCTGCTTGGTTACTGTGTGGCTACTGTACAGCATCTGCATTAATAATAATAATAAACCATTATGACCCCACTTTCATTACCTCTTCTCCTATTCTTTTAACGAGGTTATATTGTCCCTCTGCGGTGGGCTGTATCACCTCGTCTCCTATTCTTTTAACTAGGTTATATTGTCCCTCTGCAGTGGGCTGTATCCCCTCTTCTCCTATTCTTTTAACTAGGTTATATTGTCCCTCTGCAGTGGGCTGTATCACCTCGTCTCCTATTCTTTTAACTAGGTTATATTGTCCCTCTGCAGTGGGCTGTATCACCTCTTCTCCTATTCTTTTAACTAGGTTATATTGTCCCTCTGCAGTGGGCTGTATCACCTCTTCTCCTATTCTTTTAACTAGGTTATATTGTCCCTCTGCAGTGGGCTGTATCACCTCTTCTCCTATTCTTTTAACTAGGTTATATTGTCCCTCTGCAGTGGGCTGTATCCCCTGCTGTAGATCTCTATCAGGGCTCTGTTTCATCTCTCACCTGATGATTGTAACCGCTTTCTTACACAGACTCTCTACTACGAGTGTATTTTGATTGCGGGAAGCTGATCAACTCTGCGGCTTCCCATAATATTCCAGGCTGATTTCCACATTTACAAGATCAGAGCAGTGAATGTGTGCGGCAGGGAACACACAGCCTTGTGGGATTCCAAAGAGGCTACAGGTAGGTAGCACTCGTACAAATGAATAATACATAGTGTTATTTACATGATGTATAGCTTAAAACCTAGCCGCCCCCCGCGGGCCTAGATGTATTACTAATACCCGAGGGAGAGCGGAGGAACACACTTCTCTAGAAACTGTCAAATTGTAAAAGAAAAAATCTAATAGAAAACCTATCTGAATATAAATTGGGTTTTGTCTGACTCTACCACTGTATATTGAAAAGTGCCAGAGGAAAGTGTGTGTGTGTGTGTGTTTACGTCTATCCTTGTGTGTTTTGTGTGTGTGTGTGTTTTGTGTGTGTGTGCCATTAATGTCAACGTTGAGACAATACCATTACCATATGCGTTTCTTAGAGGGCCTAAAACACGTCCACTTTCCAATGACTTGAGAGAAATAAAGAAGAACGAGAGGACAATGGTATCAGAACGGCACCGTCTGACCTGGTCGTCTGGCCTGGACCTTATTCAATTAAACACACACTTAAGCAGTGAAACAAAGCAGCCAGCGTCAGCAGGTATTATGGAAATAGACCTTTCCTCTGAACCTACAGTTTAGAGTGAGTTTTAGCAAGCGAGAAACACTATGGTCTCAAACGCAGGGGCAACCAAGAGTCTTTATTAGTGTGTGTGTGTGTGTGTGTGTGTGTGTGTGTGTGTGTGTGTGTGTGTGTGTGTGTGTGACCAGTCAAGCTATGAGAGTGTGTGTTTATTGACAGTGCTTTAAGATGCACATTTTTCAATGAGAGGGATGAAGAGAGAAAGACGTGTCTGTTTGGTCGGCAACAACCATGAAGTCATGTAGGAAGGAAATTAACTGTACTAGTGGTACTACACACAGTGACCTAAGTACATCTGGGGTTTGATGAAGCTACATGACAACTACTGGGAGAGACAGATCCTGGAACAGTACAACTTACTTTCTAATGTCTGTAGCGGTTGCCCATAGCTACTCTACTGGGAGAGACAGATCCTGGAACAGTACAACTTACTTTCTAATGTCTGTCGGTTTAGCTACTCTACTGGGAGAGACAGATCCTGGAACAGTACAACTTACTTTCTAATGTCTGTAGCGGTTGCCCATAGCTACTCTAGTGGGAGAGACAGATCCTGGAACAGTACAACTTACTTTCTAATGTCTGTAGCGGTTGCCCATAGCTACTCTACTGGGAGAGACAGATCCTGGAACAGTACAACTTACTTTCTAATGTCTGTAGCGGTTGCCCATAGCTACTCTACTGGGGGAGACAGATTCTGGAACAGTACAACTTACTTTCTAATGTCTGTAGCGGTTGCCCATAGCGGGGCAAGATCATTATTGCCATTCTTTTCAGACAACAAAATCATGCAGCAATATGGGAATAAACAGACGCTGTCATTAGACGTAGAACTCATTCATGCTTTCCTTTTGAGACAGTAGAGATTTGTAAACAAAACAACATGTCTTATAAATGACAGTAGATGGGGATAGACACCAACAAGTTATTCATAAGTATCCCAAGGTACACACACACACACCCTCCCACCCCGTGGGCTCACCTGTTTAGCTTGGTTGACACACTGCAGGTAGCGGGAGGCGATGGTGGAGCAGAGCAGCGTCTTCCCACTGTGTTCCTGGTAGCACTTCAGGATCTGACCCTGCAGATCAGCACACACTGGACTCACCTCAAACCGCCTGGAGGAGACAGACTTTAGTATTTACAATCAATATCATACACTACACACATTACACATTCAAATCAATCACATCAGCCCACACATACACACCTAAAAAACAACTACTGACAGGAGGAGAGAGAAGAGAGCGAGAGACACACAAAAACATGAAATTGTCCTGCCCATTCGGCCCATTCGCCATCCCACAGCAGTGGTTCATCTGGGATCAGTCAGACTGTAGAAGAGATGGGGCCAAAGGTTGATCCAGCCAATGGAAGCAACCGTCAGCGCAACAGTGACGGGCATGCCAATCCATTCATTAGAGGCTCCCCACGTCAATGGAAGGGCCAGAGGACGTGTGAATATTGGCGAGCCGTGCCATCCTGTTACCAGGAGAAAGGTTCTATACCCGTCCCTCTGGAAACAGGAGATCTATGCAGGGTTTATTTTCTATGGCTCATTGTGTTCTCTTTTCTCCTCAGAAAACCCACTGGCCAAACCATGTCTAATACGGACACACCCAGAAAACATACTGGCCAAACAATGTCTAATACGGACACACCCAGAAAACCCACTGGCCAAACAATGTCTAATACGGACACACCCAGAAAACCCACTGGCCAAACAATGTCTAATACGGACACACCCAGAAAACCCACTGGCCAAACAATGTCTAATACGGACACACCCAGAAAACCCACTGGCCAAACAATGTCTAATACGGACACACCCAGAAAACCCACTGGCCAAACAATGTCTAATACGGACACACCCAGAAAACCCACTGGCCAAACAATGTCTACGGACACACCCAGAAAACCCACTGGCCAAAATACGGACACACCCAGAAAACCCACTGGCCAAACAATGTCTAATACGGACACACCCAGAAAACCCACTGGCCAAACAATGTCTAATACGGACACACCCAGAAAACCCACTGGCCAAACAATGTCTAATACGGACACACCCAGAAAACCCACTGGCCAAACAATGTCTAATACGGACACACCCAGAAAACCCACTGGCCAAACAATGTCTAATACGGACACACCCAGAAAATCAACAGGAGGACAAAAAGGAGAAAGAAAATCCACAACAAAAAGTACTGAGACAGGAAACCCTTCATCATAGTGATGAAGATGATGACTCTCGTGGGTTTATTGAGGACAGACCTGAGAACTGAGTATCAGTATTGATTGATAGAGCCTGCATGACTTTAGGTTTCTGATTGCATTGACACACCCTCTCCTATAGCTAGCTGTCCCCTTGGTTGTGCTAAGTGGACATTTACTGACTAATGATTGATTATTGTACTGCAATGTTAAAGGGAAATGGCACACAAGCATTTTCACTGCACCTTTTACACCTGTAAACTGTGTACTTCACAAATAAACATTTATTTGAGGAATACAGCACCCAAATGGCTAGTCCTTACTTCTGACGCAAATAGCTGCTGACACCGCGGCAACAAACTGACAGCTGAAACAACTACTGAAACAACTACTGACACCGCGGAAACAACTACTGACACCGCGGAAACAACTACTGACACCGAAAAACAACTACGGAAACAACTACTGACACCGCGGAAACAACTACTGACACCGCGGAAACAACTACTGACACCGCGGAAACAACTACTGACACCATGGAAACTACTGACACCGCGGAAACAACTACTGACACCGCGGAAACAACTACTGACACCGCGGAAACAACTACTGACACCGCGGAAACAACTACTGACACCGCGGAAACAACTACTGACACCGCGGAAACAACTACTGACACCGCGGAAACAACTACTGACACCGCGGAAACAACTACTGACACCGCGGAAACAACTACTGACACCGTGGAAACAACTACTGGAACCGCGGAAACAACTATTGACACTGAGGTGTCAGTGTATCAAACATCACAAGTGCGCTAATGCTAACCAAAACGGTCTGCATAGTTCAGTACTGTTGAGCCACCAAATTGTTCCACTTTCGTACTAATTGTACATCGCAATGCTTATCTTAAGCTAAAGACTAGGTTCAGTCCACAAATGGTCTTTCATCACCACTGCAATGCCATTTGGGTCCCAAAGCGTTAGTGCCTTTTCGCTAATCTCAGCAGCAATGACTATCAACTGCACCAATGATCTCATGCTAACAGCTAGCAGGATCTGTCTCTTGACAGTTAGCACACCCCATAAACCACCCATACATAAAAGATACACCTGCACATGTTAGGGCCATTATGCTAATGTTGGCATCATCATCCTTTAGCAGTTAGCACACAAAAGTGCTGATTCCACCTGTCAGCACCTTTCTGATCCTTGGAGGGGCATTAGGGGCACAGCTGAGCCCCTCCAGTTCCAATCAGGTGTTGGATTTACTGCCTGTAGTGAGAATTCACCCTCCTGTTGGGATTGAAAGGACACAACGGCCACATGGTTCATTACCCAGGATGCGATGCAGGAGGGCTGGTTGCATGGGACCTCTGAGTATGGCCGCCAATACATGGCCACGGTATTATGGCCAAAGGGAGGTCACCAGCCGCCACTGCATTTAACAGCAAGTAGGCGAGTAAGGCACCTATTGATACGAGGCAGCAAAGTACTGGATGATCAGAAATATATTCTTAACGTTGTTAACTTTCCATTTAATGGATATTTCTGATGGTACTGTAGGCTGTCACTATTCTTCACATTTGAGCAGTGATCGAACATAACGCGCCATCTCATATACATAGAAGCTCTTCAAGCACCGAGAGAATCCACTCATTGCCTTCGGAGTGACATGCCCATTTCTCCAAGTCTCTGCGGTGAAGGATGACAGTGTGTCTCACATACACAGACAGCAGAATTCTCCTCCTGCTGCTCCTATACCGTAGCATTCATTCCACTGCCTTTGGGCATCTTCAGGGACCAGGCAGCCACACACACACACGCTAATTATTTTCTTAAGCGTTTGCGTTAATGCCAGGTGCAGCCTGCTGATACAACACAAGTGTTTGTTTCTCTTAGAAACCATTACAGATGACAGAGAGAGAGGGGGGCTAGAACACCTAGAGTGGAAGAGGGTAAGAGAGAGCGAGAGAAAGAGGGTAAGAGAGCGAGGAAAAGGGTAAGAGAGAGAGAGGAAATAAGAGATAAACCAGTTCTCATTCCTTCCTTCTCTTTCCCTACTCCATAGAGAGACCTGAGCCAGTGTTTAGTTAATCAGGACAATAACACTGTCACACACACACACTCTGGCTCACGCAGGGTCATTCATCATCCATCATTAAGATGAATATTAACTCATTCTCACAGCCACCACGGGTAGAGGAGAGTGAGAAAGAGACAGAGAAAGATCATTTCTGCCTTCTCAATATTACATTAGGCTCTCCCTCATCAGTTACTATCACCTGTAATACAGTCGGCCTGTGTGCTGCATAGCCACAGCACAGCACCTGTATCTTCCCAATACAACCTCAGAGAAAGGTTTTTGTTTTGTTAGTGGAGTAGTCAAGGGCAAGGTACTGTAGCACCACATAGTCAATACCATTCCCAGGGAACTGTCTGTGATATATTTACATGTAGTCAGAAACAGCAGTGATTCATCCTGTTCCCATGAAACCTGAACACTGGGGCATCCGTAAACATCCCCCTTCTCCCCCCTCTATCGGTTTCTCCACCCCACAGGAATCAAAAGCACAAAAACCTTTCAATGCTGTGACCTTTGAGGAGGAAACAGTTGGTTGTGGTCTAAGATCAGACTTGTAGCTAATATGTTCTGACGTAATGGGTCAGAAATCTGAGGGGGACCATGGTTCATATTTGTTTTTACAATGCTCTTTGTTCAGGGTTGGGAAGAGACCGAATGGCTCCTCTGAACTGTCAGACATATAGATTTGTCTGATCTCTGCACGGTGTTTCTCTCCCTCACGGTTTCTCTCCCTCACGGTTTCTCTCCCTCACGGTGTTTCTCTCCCTCACGGTTTCTCTCTCCCTCACGTGTTTCTCTCCCTCACGGTGTTTCTCTCCCTCACGGTTTCTCTCCCCTCACGGTTTCTCTCCCTCACGGTTTCTCTCTCCCTTTCCGTTTCTCTCCCTCACGGTTTTCTCTCCCTTTGTCTCTTTGTCAGTTCCTATCCTTCTTCCTCTCATTCCCCTTCTCTAACACAGACAACCAGAAGATTCATTCGCAGGTCAAATCCATCTGCTGTCAATCAAAAATCCCCTCTCACTGCATGGCCATCCCACCCCCTCCGAGGAGCCTGGGATATTGAATAAAACTTCAGAGGGGGAGAGATTGAAACAAATGGAGACGTGTAGCTGAGCGGGGCGAGAGAGGGAGGTGTGTGTACTGTACCTACGGAGTGGGGGAGAATACATCTCTGCTTATATAGGAGGCCATCAGTAAAGGTCTCCATGCCAACATAGCTCTATTGATACGAGATGCGTTTCCCCTCCATCCTCCTCTCCCTCCTTTCCTCCCTCTCTCCCCCCTTGATCCATAGATAGAGCAGGAGAGAGGGGACGCTTAGGGTTTGTTTCATATAGCTACACTATGGTTTATACACCACAGCCACATAAATCAAGCTGGAGAGGGGAGACATATGACAGACCGCAGGGAGCCGCATTGAGATGAGATGCTTTATCAGAGATGGGGAGAAAGAACGAGAGAGGAGTGGGCAAGAGAGAGAGGCTGAAGAATATGAACATGTAAAAAGTGAAAGCACACAGGAGAGGGTGAAGGAGAGGAGGGGACAGGCAGAGATACACTAAATAAAGCCAGTAGAAGAAAGATGTAGCATGGGGAAGAGGGTGAAGGAGAGGAGGGGACAGGGCAGAGAGATACACTAAATAAAGCCAGTAGAAGAAAGATGTAGCTTGGGGAAGAGGGTGAAGGAGAGGAGGGGACAGGGCAGAGAGATACACTAAATAAAGCCAGTAGAAGAAAGATGTAGCATGGGGAAGAGGGTGAAGGAGAGGAGGGACAGGGCAGAGAGATACACTAAATAAAGATAGAAGAAAGATTTAGCATGGGAAAGAGGGTGAAGGAGAGGAGGGGACAGGCAGAGAGATATACTAAATAAAGCCAGTAGAAGAAAGATGTATGGGGAACAGGGTGAAGGAGAAGTCCTCTATAGGCGTAGAGAACACTAAACAGTCAGCCAGTAGAAACCAAGATGTCTCCTTGGGGACAGAGGGTGATTGAAGGATTCCACTGTAGAGAGATACACTAAATAAAGCCAGAGAAAAACTATCTTGGGGAAAGGGTGAAGGAGAGGAGGGGACAGGGCAGAAGATACATAAATAAAGCAGTAGAAGAAAGATGTAGCATGGGGAAGAGGGTGAAGAAAAGGGGACAGGGCAGAGAGATACACTAAAAGGAGATAAAAGGATAATGAAGCACGTAGGTTTGAGGGATGAACAGAAATCGAATGAAAGAGAGAAGGAAAAACTGAAGAGGGCAAGAGATTCTATGTCCATGACTAGTTGGTTAGCTATGCTGTGTTACTTCTAGAAACAGACTAACTAGATCCGTCCCTCTATAGAGCGTAGAAACAGACTAACTAGAGCTGTCCCTCTATAGAAAAAGAAACAGACAAACTAGATCCGTCCCTCTATAGAGCGTAGAAACAGAAACAGTCAGCTCATAGAAAACCATCCTTTCCTCTCTCCTTCCCCGACACCAGTCGGCTCATTGAAAAGGCATAGCTATTCCACTGTACTATGAGTACGGTAGTCTCTCTAGCCAGACAAAAACTATCTTGACCAAATCGTACTAATGTCTTCTCTAAATATGCATGGACAGCAGTTATAGCAAATCGTTGCTTAATTCTGTCAAGAAAATAAAACCCAGAGGCATACTGATATCTAAGTGACTTTCACTGTACAGTATTGTGTCACACATATGTTACACGTATGGGTGCAATATTTCTCCATCCATTTATCCAAAACCATATGTTGACCCTAAACTGACACCCACAGTAGGATCTATCTTCCCTATGTCCATGAGTATGGGATTACAGGGCCCAGATTGAGTTCTCAAAAGGTACAAGGTCCATTTATCATCATTTACAAGCACTTGGGCTATAATAGGGTTAGGAGGTGAAGCTGGGGCCTCTTAAAAAGCCTTCATGTTTTCTCTGGTTAAGACCGGCTCTGTGACAGTCAGGCAAATAAATACAAATGATCCATTTAGAGAGAAAAATGACACACTTAACTCTCATCGCTTTTTAAAGAAGACCTGACTGACCCCCCATGGTGATATCCATCAGGGAGAGGGGGGGGAAGGGGGGGAGATACAAAAAGTAGAGATTGAGAAAGAGTGAGACAAAGAAAGGCTGAGAAAAATATAAATAAATTAGCACCAGAGAGAAATAAATAAGCATAATCCAGAAAGGAGTGAGATAATGAGAAGCAGAAAGGAGGGCCCCCCCACTGACACGCAACCCGGCAGGCATCTCCTGAGGGCTGGGCCCCCCACTGACACGCAACCCGGCAGGCATCTCCTGAGGGCTGGGCCCCCCACTGACACTCAACCCGGCAGGCATCTCCTGAGGGCTGGGCCCCCCACTGACAATCTCCTGAGGGCTGGGCCCCCCACTGACACTCAACCCGGCAGGCATCTCCTGAGGGCTGGCCCCCACTGACACTCAACCCGGCAGGCATCTCCTGAGGGCTGCCCCCCACTGACACTCAACCCAGCAGGCATCTCCTGAGGGCTGGGCCCCCCCACTGACACTCAACCCGGCAGGCATCTCCTGAGGGCTGGGCCCCCCCACTGACACTCAACCCGGCAGGCATCTCCTGAGGGCTGGGCCCCCCCACTGACACTCAACCCGGCAGGCATCTCCTGAGGGCTGGGCCCCCCCACTGACACTCAACCCGGCAGGCATCTCCTGAGGGCTGGGCCCCCCCACTGACACTCAACCCGGCAGGCATCTCCTGAGGGCTGGGCCCCCCCACTGACACTCAACCCGGCAGGCATCTCCTGAGGGCTGGGCCCCCCCCACTGACACTCAACCCGGCAGGCATCTCCTGAGGGCTGGGCCCCCCCACTGACACTCAACCCGGCAGGCATCTCCTGAGGGCTGGGCCCCCCCACTGACACTCAACCCGGCAGGCATCTCCTGAGGGCTGGGCCCCCCCACTGACACTCAACCCGGCAGGCATCTCCTGAGGGCTGGGCCCCCCCACTGACACTCAACCCGGCAGGCATCTCCTGAGGGCTGGGCCCCCCCACTGACACTCAACCCGGCAGGCATCTCCTGAGGGCTGGGCCCCCCACTGACACGCAACCCGGCAGGCATCTCCTGAGGGCTGGGCCCCCCCACTGACACTCAACCCGGCAGGCATCTCCTGAGGGCTGGCCCCCCCCACTGACACTCAACCCGGCAGGCATCTCCTGAGGGCTGGGCCCCCCCACTGACACTCAACCCGGCAGGCATCTCCTGAGGGCTGGGCCCCCCCACTGACACGCAACCCGGCAGGCATCTCCTGAGGGCTGGGCCCCCCCACTGACACTCAACCCGGCAGGCATCTCCTGAGGGCTGGGCCCCCCCACTGACACTCAACCCGGCAGGCATCTCCTGAGGGCTGGGCCCCCCCACTGACACTCAACCCGGCAGGCATCTCCTGAGGGCTGGGCCCCCCACTGACACTCAACCCGGCAGGCATCTCCTGAGGGCTGGGCCCCCCACTGACACTCAACCCGGCAGGCATCTCCTGAGGGCTGGGCCCCCCACTGACACTCAACCCAGCAGGCATCTCCTGAGGGCTGGGCCCCCACTGACACTCAACCCGGCAGGCATCTCCTGAGGGCTGGGCCCCCCACTGACACTCAACCCGGCAGGCATCTCCTGAGGGCTGGGCCCCCCACTGACACTCAACCCGGCAGGCATCTCCTGAGGGCTGGGCCCCCCACTGACACTCAACCCGGCAGGCATCTCCTGAGGGCTGGGCCCCCACTGACACTCAACCCGGCAGGCATCTCCTGAGGGCTGGGCCCCCCACTGACACGCAACCCGGCAGGCATCTCCTGAGGGCTGGGCCCCCCACTGATACTCAACCCGGCAGGCATCTCCTGAGGGCTGGGCCCCCCACTGACACTCAACCCGGCAGGCATCTCCTGAGGGCTGGGCCCCCCACTGACACTCAACCCAGCAGGCATCTCCTGAGGGCTGGGCCCCCCACCCCCACTGACATCTCCTGAGGGAGCTCTTGATACTCAATGGAGTTTTCTCTGTTTTCACCATCACTTCCATACTATGGCTCTACCTAGTCATCCCTTGCCAACTGACACTAACGGCAATCTCCTGAGGTATGACAATCAACACCCAGAGAAGGCTGCATTGTAGCTGGCCCCCGACTCCTCAGACCACTCATAGCACAGGAAAGGGCTTCATGTCATGTCAACCCGGCAATTTCATTCACCCCACGCACAGAAGATTAACTGTCAAAAAATAGAGTTTACAATGGGCCCCCACTGTTCCTACTCTCACTGTTCAGGGATGGGCCCCCCACTGAGCAACCCGGAAAACTACAAAAGGTTTTGGGAAAACTGAAACGCAACCCGGCAGATGTCCAGCCCTGTCCAAACCAGTGAAGATTAAACTGGGCCCCACCACAGAACATCAGCAACAAAACAGAACTCCTGAACCTGGCCCCCACTGAACAACTCCTAAGGGCTAGAACTATTGACATCAACCAAAGAGAATTTACTGTTAAAGTAGAACTATTGTATTCCAAAGCAGAATTTCCTGTTAAAGTAGAACCATTGTATTCCAAGAGCATTTACTGAAAGTAGAACTATTGTATTCCAAAGAGAATTTACTGTTAAAGTAGAACTATTGTATTCCAAAGAGCATTACTGAGGGCTAGAACTATCAATTCCAAGAGAATTTACTGTTGGTAGAACTATTGTAGCTCCAAAGAGTTTTTACTGTTCAAACTTAGAACTATTGTATTAAGAGTCATTACTGTTAAAGTAGAACTATTGTATTCCAAATCAACAGAATTTACTGTTGAAGTTTAGAACTATTGTATTCCAAAGAGAATTTACTGGAAAGGGCTTCAGAACTATTGTATTCCAAAGAAGATTAACTGTCAAAAAGTAGAACTATTGTATTCCAAAGGGAATTTTGTTGAGGGAAGTAGAAAATTGTTTGGGAAAACTGAGAACTTACTGTTAGATGTCCAGCCCTGTATTCCAAAAGAGAAGATTTACTGTACAGAACATCAGCAACAAAACAGAACCCAAAGAGAATCGAAGAACAACTTAAAGTAGAACTATTGTATTCCAAAGAGAATTTACTGTTAAAGTAGAACTATTGTATTCCAAAGAGAATTTACTGTTAAAGTAGAACTATTGTATTCCAAAGAGAATTTACTGTTAAAGTAGAACTATTGTATTCCAAAGAGAATTTACTGTTAAAGTAGAACTATTGTATTCCAAAGAGAATTTACTGTTAAAGTAGAACTATTGTATTCCAAAGAGAATTTACTGTTAAAGTAGAACTATTGTATTCAAAGAGAATTTACTGTTAAAGTAGAACTATTGTATTCCAAAGAGAATTTACTGTTAAAGTAGAACTATTGTATTCCAAAGAGAATTTACTGTTAAAGTAGAACTATTGTATTCCAAAGAGAATTTACTGTTAAAGTAGAACTATTGTATTCCAAAGAGAATTTACTGTTAAAGTAGAACTATTGTATTCCAAAGAGAATTTACTGTTAAAGTAGAACTATTGTATTCCAAAGAGAATTTACTGTTAAAGTAGAACTATTGTATTCCAAAGAGAATTTACTGTTAAAGTAGAACTATTGTATTCCAAAGAGAATTTACTGTTAAAGTAGAACTATTGTATTCCAAAGAGCATTACTGTTGAAGTAGAACTATTGTATTCCAAAGAGAATTTACTGTTAAAGTAGAACTATTGTATTCCAAAGAGAATTTACTGTTGAAGTAGAACTATTGTATTCCAAAGAGAATTTACTGTTAAAGTAGAACTATTGTATTCCAAAGAGCATTACTGTTAAAGTAGAACTATTGTATTCCAAAGAGAATTTACTGTTAAAGTAGAACTATTGTATTCCTATGAGGCATTACTGTTAAAGTAGAACTATTGTATTCCTGAGAGAATTGACTGTTAAAGCATCATTTGGAGTCCACACAGGAATCTACAGATTTTATGATGTACCACAGTCTGCCCAACAGTCCTTTTACAATGTGTTCTCGTCAGTTATTCAGTCACTAAAAGGTGTGTGAGATCAGAGAGGGAGGCTTTACAGCCAGTACTTAGGCTTTTAAATGTGTTTATATGGGAGTGTGTGTGTGTCTGAGCAAGGACCATTTTACAGCCAGTACATAAAGGCTTTTAAGTCAGTTTGTGTTTGTGTGTGTGGGGGGGGGGGTTAAACTAAGGTTATTGACTGATGTCTGACTGCATTGACCACCATCTTGTACTGGGGGTCCAAGTTGCCTAGTTACGGACCTACGGTCTCCTGTAATGGCAGCGGGTTGATGTGCACTCGTCAGGCAGGTCAAGTCTTACCTCAGCGAGACCGCACACACGCTACACACACACACACACACACACACACACACACACACACACACACACACACACACACACACACACACACACACACACACACACACACACACACACACACACACACACACACACACACACACACACACACACACACACACACCCTCTGTGCCTCACAGATAACAGAGCCTTTAAATACAGACAGGTTAGCTTTCTCCACATCCCACATATGTATTGTTAGGGGTGGCTGGAAGAATATTCAATAGACTCTCAGGTTTGTTCTGTTCCCATTTCCTCATTTAATGACTATCAAAATGCAGAGTTGTGTTAGGCTTTAATCACCCAGGCCAAAACTTTGCTCTAGGACTGTCTGGCTGTTGAATATGTATGTGGTGATAGAGGGATGGAGGGAGGGATGAGTGTTTCTCTTTCTCTAGCAGGGATGGGAGGAGTAGACGGAGAGGTGAAAATCGACCTGTTTGCAAGGAGCTGAACATTATAAACAGAATACACATAGCTTTAAATAAAAACCTATTTTA
The DNA here is from genome assembly GCF_023373465.1 of Oncorhynchus keta. NCBI lineage: Eukaryota > Metazoa > Chordata > Actinopteri > Salmoniformes > Salmonidae > Oncorhynchus > Oncorhynchus keta. Next base: position 281,720 of record NW_026290978.1, read on the forward strand.
CACACATGTCATTCAGCTGTAACCTGCACAGTGCAACATTGTGCCCAGACACCAAGAGCCAGTGTGTTGGTAAAGGTTTCACGTACTGGACGGGACCGTATGACAGTCCATCTGGACCGGACCGTATGACAGTCCATCTGGACCGGACCGTATGACAGTCCATCTGGGTATTGATAACTACAGGTAGAGAAGACACAGTCCTCTAGGGTATTGATAACTACAGGTAGAGAAGACACAGTCCTCTAGGGTATTGATAACTACAGGTAGAGAAGACACAGTCCTCTAGGGTATTGATAACTACCACAGGTAGAGAAGACACAGTCCTTCCTCTAGGGTATTGATAACTACAGGTAGAGAAGACACAGTCCTTCCTCTAGGGTATTGATAACTACAGGTAGAGAAGACACAGTCCTTCCTCTAGGGTATTGATAACTACAGGTAGAGAAGACACAGTCCTCTAGGGTATTGATAACTACAGGTAGAGAAGACACAGTCCTCTAGGGTATTGATAACTACAGGTAGAGAAGACACAGTCCTCTAGGGTATTGATAACTACAGGTAGAGAAGACACAGTCCTCTAGGGTTTTGATAACTACAGGTAGAGAAGACACAGTCCTCTAGGGTTTTGATAACTACAGGTAGAGAAGACACAGTCCTCTAGGGTATTGATAACTACAGGTAGAGAAGACACAGTCCTCTAGGGTATTGATAACTACAGATAGAGAAGACACAGTCCTTCCTCTAGGGTATTGATAACTACAGGTAGAGAAGACACAGTCCTCTAGGGTATTGATAACTACAGGTAGAGAAGACACAGTCCTCTAGGGTATTGATAACTACAGGTAGAGAAGACACAGTCCTTCCTCTAGGGTATTGATAACTACAGGTAGAGAAGACACAGTCCTCTAGGGTATTGATAACTACAGGTAGAGAAGACACAGTCCTCTAGGGTATTGATAATTACAGGCTGAATGACAACAAGGAAAGCTCATCAGAATTAATTCAAATACATACTCAGTATTATTGTTGTCGTTCAACCTGTAGATTGCAATGACAACAAGGAAAGCTCATCAAATTAATTCAAATACATACTCAAATTATTGGTGTCATCTGCAACCTAAAGGGTGTCATCTCAGATTGCAATACCTAAAGGGTGTCATCTCAACCTTTAGATTGCAATACCCTAAAGGGTGTCATCTCAACCTTTAGATTGCAATACCCTAAAGGGTGTCATCTCAACCTTTAGATTGCAATACCCTAAAGGGTGTCATCTCAACCTGTAGATAGCAATACCCTAAAGGGTGTCATCTCAACCTTTAGATAGCAATACGCTAAAGGGTGTCATCTCAACCTGTAGATAGCAATACCCTAAAGGGTGGTGTTTCTTCTCAACCTCTGAATGCTCGGCTATGAAAAGCCAAATGACATTTACTCCTGAGGTACTGACCTGTTGCACACTCTTCAACCACTGTGATTATTATTTCACCCTGCTGGTCATCTATGAACATCTTGAAGAAAAATCTGGCCTTAAATGGCCATGTTCTATTATAAGCACAGCCAGAAGAGGACTGGCCACCCATCAGAGCCTGGTTCCTCTCTAGGTTTCTTCCTAGGGAGTTTTTCCTAGCCACCGTGCTTCTACATCTGCATTGCTTGCAGTTTGGGGTTTTAGGCTGGGTTTCTGTATAGGACCTGTAAAAAAAGGGATTTATAAATACATTTGATTAGATTTTTGATTCGTATGATACTTGTGTGTGTGTGATTCATTATGTGTTTACCACAGGCAAGGGCTATTAACATAAATTGTGATGATGTGTGTCAGGACCTCAGGGCAGATTCATAGAAGCTGGGGAGAGGATGATGAAAACTGAGAAAGTATTAGTGGGAGCCAGGTGTGTGTGTGTGTGTGTGTGTGTGTGTGTGTGTGTGTGTGTGTGTGTGTGTGTGTGTGTGTGTGTGTGTGTGTGTGTGTGCGTGTAAAATGAGGTCACTCTTAGGTAGCGGCGTTCCGGTTGGGAGAGCTCCATCATGCTATGCCAGGAATACCGCTGGATCTGCAGGAAACAGCTGCACTACCCCTACACACTGCAAACACACACCTCTCTACAGGCATCATGTGTGCATGAACCACACAAACAAAAAGATTTACCCATGCAGTGTCACGAGACTTACTACTACTAAAAGCCTACTGATACTACTAGCCTACCATTACTACTAGCCTACCATTACTACTTCTTCTACTAGTACTGCTTATTCTACTAGTACTACTACTAGCAATACTTTATCTACTAGCTGTCAATTACGACTTCAATTAGCCAGCTTTTACTACTTCTTCTACTAGCCTACTACTACTTCTACTAGCCTACAATAACTACTTCTACAAGCACTACTTCTTCTACTAGCCCACTACTACTACTATTACTACTTCTACTAGCCTACAATAACTACTTCTACTAGCCTACTACTACTTCTACTAGCCTACTACTACTTCTACTAGCCTACTACTATAACTACTTCTACTAGCCTACTACTACTAGCCTGCTATTACTACTTCTTCTACTAGCCTACTACTTCTACTAGACTACTATAAGCCTACTACTTCTACTAGCCTACTATAACTACTTCTACTAGCCTACTATAACTACTTCTACTAGCCTACTATAACTACTTCTACTAGCCTACTACTACTACTAGCCTACAACTACAACTACTTCTACTAGCCTACTACTACTACTAGCCTACTATAACTACTATAACTACTAACTACTTCTACTAGCCTACTACTACTACTTCTACTAGCCTACTATAACTACTTCTACTAGCACTACTACTACTAGCCTACTATTACTTCTACTAGCACTACTTCTTCTACTAGCCTACTACTACTACTATAACTACTAGCACTACTACTTCTACTAGCCTACTACTACTACTACTACAATAACTACTTCTACTAGCCTACTACTAGCCCACTATAACTACTAGCCTACTATTACTAATGTTTCTACTAGCCTACTAACTACTTATACTAGCCTACAGTAACTACTTATACTAGCCTACTACTACTAGCCTGTTACTATTACTACTACTACTACTAGCTACTGTTACTAATGTTTCTACTACTACTACTAGCCTACTGTTACTATGTTTCTACTACTACTACCACTACTACTGTTACTAATGTTTCTACTACTACTAGCCTACTGTTACTGATCTACTACTACTACTAGCCTACTGTTATAACTACTCTACTACCACTAGCCTACTGTTACTAATGTGTTCTACTACTACTACTAGCCTACTATAACTACTACTACTACTAGCCTACTGTTACCATGTTTCTACTACTTCTACTAGCCTACCATAACTACATATTCTACTAGCCTACTGTTACTATTACTACTAGCCTACTAGCCTACTGTTACTACTAGCCTACTATTACTACTACTACTACTAGCCTACTATTACTACTAGACTACTACTACTACTAGACTACTTTACTGATGTTTCTACTAGCCTACTATTACTACATCACTACTAGCCTACTATTACTACTACTACTACTACTAGCCTACTGTTACTAATGTTTCTACTACCACTAGCCTACTGTTACTAATGTTTCTACTACTACTACTGTTACTAAGCCTACTGTTACTAATGTTTCTACTACTACTACTAGCCTACTGTTACTAATGTTTCTACTACTACTACTAGCCTACTGTTACTAATGTTTCTACTACTACTAGCCTACTGTTACTAATGTTTCTACTACTAGCCTACTGTTACTAATATTTCTACTACTACTACTAGCCTACTGTTACTAATGTTTCTACTACTACTACTGTTAGCCTACTGTTACTAATGTTTCTACTACTACTACTAGCCTACTGTTACTAATGTTTCTACTACCACTAGCCTTCTACTGTTTCTACTACTAGCCTACTGTTACTGATGTTTACTACTACTACTAGCCTACTGTTACTAATGTTTCTACTACTACTACTAGCCTACTGTTACTAATGTTTACTACTACTACTACTAGCCTACTGTTACTAATGTTTCTACTACTACTACTAGCCTACTGTTACTAATGTTTCTACTACTACTACTAGCCTACTGTTACTAATATTTCTACTACTACTACTACCTACTGATTTACTACTACTAGCCTACTGTTACTAATGTTTCTACTACCACTAGCCTACTGTTACTAATGTTTCTACTACTAGCCTACTGTTACTAATGTTTCAACAACTACTACTACTATACTGTTACTAGCAATAAGATGTTACTACTACTACTACTAGCCTACTGTTACTAATGTTTCTACTACTACTACTAGCCTACTGTTACTACTACTACTACTACTAGCCTACTGTTACTAATGTTTCTTTACCACTAGCCTACTGTTACTACTACTACTACTACTAGCCTACTGTTACTATATTTCGACTTACTACTACTACTACTAGCCTACTGTTACTAATGTTTCTACTACTACACTAGCCTACTGTTACTAATGTTTTCTACTACTACTACTACTAGCCTACTGTTACTAATACTACTACTACTACTACTAGCCTACTGTTACTAATGTTTCTACTACTAGCCTACTGTTACTAATATTTCTACTACTACTACTGGCCTACTGTTACTAATGTTTCTACTACTACTACTAGCCTACTTTTACTAATGTTTCTACTACCACTAGCCTACTGTTACTGATGTTTCTACTACCACTAGCCTACTGTTACTAATGTTCCGACCACTACTACTACTAGCCTACTGTTACTAATATTTCTACTACTACTACTACTACTAGCCTACTACTACTACTACTAATGTTTCTACTACACTAGCCTACTGTTACTAATGTTTCTACTACTACTACTACTACTAGCCTACTGTTACTAATGTTTCTACTACCACTAGCCTACTGTTACTAATGTTTCTACTACTAGCCTACTGTTACTAATGTTTACTACTACTACTACTACTAGTTACTACTACTACTACTACTAGCCTACTGTTACTAATGTTTCTACTACCACTAACCTACTGTTACTAATGTTTCTACTACTAGCCTACTGTTACTAATGTTTCTACTACCACTACTAGCCTACTGTTACTAATGTTTCTACTACCACTAGCCTACTGTTACTAATGTTTCTACTACTACTACTACTAGCCTACTGTTACTAATATTTCTACTACTACTACTACTACTACTAGCCTACTGTTACTAATGTTTCTACTACCACTAGCCTACTGTTACTAATGTTTCTACTACTACTAGCCTACTGTTACTAATGTTTCTACTACTACTACTACTAGCCTACTGTTACTACTACTACTACTACTAGCCTACTGTTACTAATGTTTCTACTACCACTAACCTACTGTTACTAATGTTTCTACTACTAGCCTACTGTTACTAATGTTTCTACTACCTACTAGCCTACTGTTACTAATGTTTCTACTACCACTAGCCTACTGTTACTAATGTTTCTCACTACCAACTAGCCTACTGTTACTAATGTTTCTACTACTAGCCTACTGTTACTAATGTTTCTACTACCACTAGCCTACTGTTACTAATGTTTCTACTACCACTAGCCTACTGTTACTAATGTTTCTACTACTACTACTAGCCTACTGTTACTAATGTTTCTACTACTACTACTAGCCTACTGTTACTAATGTTTCTACTACTACTACTAGCCTACTGTTACTAATGTTTCTACTACTAGCCTACTGTTACTAATGTTTACTACTACTAGCCTACTGTTACTAATGTTTCTAGTACTACTACTAGCCTACTGGTACTACTACTAGCCTACTGTTACTGATGTTTCTACTACTACTACTAGCCTACTGTTACTGATGTTTCTACTACTACTACTAGTCTACTGTTACTGATGTCTCTACTACTACTACTAGCCTACTGTTACTGATGTTTCTACTACTACTACTAGCCTACTGTTACTAATGTTTCTACTACTACTACTAGCCTACTAGTACTAATGTAACTACTACTACTAGCACTAATGTAACTACTACTACTACTACTACTAATGTAACTACTACTACTACTACTATACTAATGTTTCTACTACTACTACTAGCCTACTAATTAACTAGCCTACTGTTACTAATAATAATGTTTCTACTACTACTACTAGCCTACTATTACTAATGTTTCTACTACTACTACTACTAGTAGTCTTCTATTACTAATGTTTCTACTACTACTACTACTACTACTACTAGCCTGTTACTAATGTTTCTACTACTACTAGCCTGTTACTAATGTTTCTACTACTACTACTACTACTACTACTACTAGTCTTCTAATTACTAATGTTTCTACTACTACTACAACTAGACTGTTACTAATGTTTCTACTACTACTAGCCTACTGTTACTACTGTTTCTACTACTACTACTAGCCTACTATTACTAATGTTTCTATTACTACTAATGTTTTTACTAGTACCAGTCTACTCCTACTACTGTTTCTACTCCTTCAGCAGGGTTCAAATACCCCAAAACTGACATCCAAGCCTTCAGGCACTATTGTCAACTAATTTGATACCAATAGAGGCCAAACGCTTTCATGCAGGAGGCAACAGTGCTAGGCTATCAGTAGAGTATCTATAGGGAAATACATTACTACAGTATTAGCAGGATATCAAACTACTGTTGACCAGAGCCTCAAATGTTATCAAACATTCTATTAATAAAGTCTGTGGGACCAGCGGGGAAATTAAGATGTTGGGCAGAAAGACATTTTTAACTTCATAAGCCCGATTATCATATCAAACCCATGTTAATTCAATCAATTATGTATATTCCTACTCTTTCCCCATTTATCTCCAGGGCAGTTTCAACTTTCAGGAAATCAAAAGGCTCCGAGACTAAACATCTTGCCTTATTATTCCACTGAACGCCAGATACCATCTTATCTCCCTCGTTCATGCACTCTCTCTGTCGAATCGCAATAACGTCCATAGGGACAACTCATAGAGACCTCTGTACGCTGCACAATACTAAACAAGGTCTTTTCACACTAATACAGATCATGTACGCACACACACACACACACACACACACACACACACACACACACACACACACACACACACACACACACACACACACACACACACACACACACACACACACACACAACCCAATGAAACGTGATTAGTGTCTACTAGCAGTAACCCTGTCCTCCCTCTCCCTGTCCTCCTGTAACATCAGACCCTCCCGCCATTTCATTAAACCAGACACACACACTCACATCCTCCCTCCCCAGCCCCTCAAATCCAATCACAGCCCTGGTAATGCACCTCCCGTAATCCAATCAACCAATCAGGGCGCTTGCCACTGAGACTCCACCATCACGTGAGCTCGCTAGACATGTGTTAGCAGTTAGCGCGTTGTGTCGCTCTAATGATATTCCAGCAATGCATTTCCTTAATGTGATTTGGGAAGCCTCAACCCCAGCTCTACCCTAAACTAACCCCAGCGGATGGCTAATCAGTTTCTAGCATTTTGCAGGGAGACAATGATCCTGGCGTTAGCGCCGGCTAATGACAGGCTAACACGATTAGCGCCCCTTCCCAGACAGAGCCATGGACTCTGGGCCCCGTTCGCCCCACCTCCTGTGGACTCCTCATCCACTTTGTTACATTACTATGGAGCCTAATGGTCCCTTATTAGGAGTTATGGAACAGAGATGGACTGGAAATGAGATGTTCTTTAGTTACATGTCCGTGATGGTTAATAGGGTCTCTGTGAATCTCACGGACAACCTAACATACAGGAGGGAAAATTGCTAACAGCATTGATGAACAAAGTTGCCTGACACATACCAAGGCATGTTTGTTGAAATATTTTAAAAGATTAGATGCTAGCAAAAGCATAAGCTGACGCACACCCAAAATATGTTGTAGAGGTGCTGACTAACAAACTATAAAAAGACAGTCGCACACTAATTATACTCCCAAACATTTAATGGCTATTTAACCAACGTTCCATCACACAGCGCCTGCCTCAGGGTGCTGTAAGCACCTGTTGTTGGAATGACTGTAAACTGGTTATAGTCTGATAAATCAGGTAAACTACCAATGAATGGTTCACAGGGACAACAGATACTCTGTAACAGACACACACAGACACACACCATGGCCACCACTGCAGCCATGACACATCAGTGTACACCAGAGACGGCTCCATTTGACCTGTAGCTATCAGTGAGCCCCATCATCAACATGAGCTAATAGGGTAGGCTAATCTGGAGCTGATTGAAAGACATGGGTTAGTTAGCATGTGGCTAACGGCAGTACTCTCAGTGGACTGACAGGGCTTTTAATGCTCACTAATAACACTGAAGGGTCGTGTACGCACCAAACGGAGAAAAAAACCCTCAAAAAAACAGGGAGGGACAACCTGGACTTATCCAATTGGAACGGCTCATTGTAATTTTCTGATGCAAAATGTTTCTTCACAGTAGGCTCCAACAGGACCCTAATATCGAAACTGGACACAAGGATGACCAACATCCTCTGGACACATCACAAATACAATTCTTAGAATTCTGTGGTGTTCTTTGGACCCCTTTGGAAGTTGCTTACAGTGTGGCCTACTTTTAAACTGACAGAGTAACCCTGGAGATCTTGGAAGGAAAGCGGTACACTGTTAAAACCTTAACAGCCAACATCACGTATTGAGCTCTTCATTGCCAACATTGGCCTTGAGGAGGAAGCATTTGAGATGAAAGCCTGTTCACTCTGCAGTGAATGGAGATATTGTCGATGGGGGGTGGGGGGTGTCTATATTCATTTATCCAGGAAAACCTGATACACTTCTGGTAATTAAACACAATGACGTGATTTTAACTTACTTGAACTTTGCGTTGATTCCGTCGGCAGCCTTGTGGTAGTTCTCTGTGGACAGCTTGTAGAACTGAGCACTCTGGAGGGAGGGAGAGGGGGAGAGATAGAGATATAAAGAGAAAATGTGAGGAAGAGAGAGATGGGAAGAGAAAGAATGAGAGAAAGACAAATAAATGCCAAGTTAGAATCAGGGCCTCTTACATGAAACAGTTTATTCCCAACGTCCCTGGGCCTTTCAGGTGGCCTTTATTTGCCAAAAGGAAACACTCCAGCTGAGACAGGCCTTTTCCCCTCACACACACACACACCAAACGGCACCCTATTCCACATATAGTGCCCTCGATACGCCCTGGTACAATTTAGCGCACTATATAGGAAATAGGGTGGTATTTGTGACACACATCTGATAGGCATGTACCCTCCACTACTACAATAGCCCATTAAAACTTGATGGATGGGGATATTGAGGGAGCAACACCATGAAGTAGTTGTGCAGGGGTTTATTTGTATAATCTGAGGGAGAGAGCGGCGTTCAGTTTGACGTGTGTGTTCCAGAATGTGTCTGTACAGTACCAGTCAAAAGTCTGGACACAGAGTTCCTTTATTTCTACTATTTTCTACATTGTAAAAAGTGTTTAACAAACCCAAATATTTTTTGGGGGAAATTCTTCAAAAGTAGCCACCCTTTGCCTTGATGACAGCTTGGCACACTCCTGGCATTCTCACAAGCAGCTTCATGAGGTAGTCACATGGAATGCATTTCAATGAACAGGTATGCCTTGTTAAAAGTTCATTTGTGGAATTTCTATCTTAATGCGTTATAGCCAATCAGTTGTGTTGTGACAAGGTAGGGTTGGTATACAGAAGACGGCCCTATTTGGTAAAAGACCAAGTCCATATTATGAAAAGAACAGCTCAAATAAGCAAAGAGAAATGTCCATCATTACTTTAAGACATGAAGGTCAGTCAATACTGAACATTTTCAGAATTTTAAAAGTTTATTCAAGTGCATTCGCAAAAACCATCAAGCGCTATGATGAAACTGGCTCTCATAAGGAACGCCACAGGAAAGGAAGACCCAGAGTTACCTCTGCTGCAGAGGATAAGTTCATTAGTTACCAGCCTCAGAAACTGCAGCCCAAATAAACGCTTCACAGAGTTCAAGTAATAGACATCTCAACATCACCTGTTCAGAGGAAACCTATTTGGTCAAATTTCAGCAAATAAACCATTACTATTTTATTTATTTTTATTTCACCTTTATTTAACCAGGTAGGCTAGTTGAGAACACCTTTATTTAACCAGGTAGGCTAGTTGAGAAGAAGTTCTCATTTGCAACTGCGACCTGGCCAAGATAAAGCGTAGCAATTCGACACATACAACAATGCAGAGTTACACATGGAATAAACAGAACATACAGTCAATAATACAGTAGAACAAAAATAAAACAAAAATTCTATATACAGTGAGTGCAAATGAGGTAAGTTAAGGAAATAAAATAGGCCATGGTGGCGAAGAAATTACAATTTAGCAATTAAAAACACTGGAATGGTAGATCGGCAGAAGATGAATGTGCAGGTAGAGATACTGGAGTGCAAATGAGCAAAATAAATAAATACCAGTATGGGGATGAGGTAGGTAGATAGATGGGCTGTTTACAGATGGGCTATGTACAGGTGCAGTGATCTGTAAGCTGCTCTGACAGCTGGTCCTTAAACCAATAAACTAATAAAAAGGAAACCAATAAGAAGAGACATGCTTGGTCCAAGAAACACAAGCAATGGATATTAGACTGGTGGAAACCGCCGTGTCTTTGTGAGACGCAGAGTAGGTGAATGGATGATCTCTGCATGTGGGGTTCCCACCGTGAAGCATGGAGATGGTGTGATGGTGCTTTGCTGGTGACACTGGCAGTAATTTATTTAGAATTTAAGGCACACTTAACCAGCATGGCTGCAGCATTCTGCAGCGATACACCATCACATCTGGTTTGCGCTTAGTGGGACAATCATTTATTTTTCAACAGGACAATGACACAACACACCTCCAGGCTGTGTAAGGGCTATTTTCCCAAGATGGAGAGTGATGGACTGCTGCATCAGATCACCCAACCTCATCCCAATTGAGATGGTTTGGGATGAGTTGGACCGCAGAGTGAAGGAAAAGCAGCCAACAAGTGCTCAGCATTTGTGGGAAGTCCATCAAAACTGTGAGAAAAGCATTCCAGGTGAAGCTGGTGGAGAGAACGCCATGAGTGCGTAAAGCTGTCATCAAGGCAAAGGTGGGCTACTTTGAAGAATCTAAAATATATTTTTTTGGTTACTACATAATTTCCAATATGTGTTATTTCAGAGTTGATGTTTTCACTATTATTCTACAATAGTAAACACAAAGAAAACCCTTGAATTAGGTATGTGCAAACTTTTGACTGGTACTGCAGAGGAGCACCCCCTATCCACATCGACGGGACAGTAGTGTAGAGGGTAGAACGTTAAGTTCCTCGGCGTACACATAATGGACAAACTGAAATGGTCCACCCACACAGACAGCACCGTGAAGAAGGCGCAGCAGCGCAAAAACACAAACTTTTACAGATGCACAATCGAGAGCCAACTGCTCCGCCCATAACCGTAAGGCTCTCCAGAGGGTAGTGAGGTCTTCACAACGCATCACCGGGGGCAAACTACCTGGCCTCCAGGACACCTACACCACCCGATGTCACAGGAAGGCCATAAAGATCATCAAGGACAACAACCACCGAGCCACTGCCTGTTCACCCCGCCATCATCCAGAAGGCGAGGTCAGTACAGGTGCATCAAAGCAGGGACCGAGAGACTGAAAAACAGCTTCTATCTCAAGGCCATCAGACTGTTAAACAGCCACCACTAACATTGAGTGGCTGCTGCCAACACACTGACTCAACTCCAGCCACTTTAAAAATGGAAAAATGTATGTAATAAATGTATCACTAGCCACTTTAAACAATGCCATTTCATAGGTTTACATACCCTACATTGCTCATCTCATATGTATATACTGTACTCTATACCATCTACTGCATCTTGTTTACATACCCTACATTACTCATCTCATATGTATATACTGTACTCTATACCATCTACTGCATCTTGTTTACATACCCTACATTACTCATCTCATATATTCTTATGTATAATACTTCTTGTTTACACCCTACATTACTCATCTATATGTATATACTGTACTCTATACCATCCACTGCATCTTGTTTACATACCCTACATTACTCATCTCATATGTATATACTGTACTCTATACCATCCACTGCATCTTGTTTACATACCCTACATTACTTATCTCATATGTATATACTGTACTCTATACCATCCACTGCATCTTGCCTATGCCGTTCTATACCATCACTCATTCATATATTTTATGTAAATATTTTTGTTTACACTTGTGTGTATAAGGTAATTGTTGTGAACTTGTTAGGTTAGATTACTCGTTGGATATTACTGCATTGTCGGAACTAGAAGCACAAGCATTTCGCTACACTCGCATTAACATCGGCTAACCATATGTATGTGACAAATAAAATTTGATTTGTATGTGTAAGGCTCTCCAGAGGGTAGTGAGGACAACTCCAGCCACTTTAATAATGGGAATTTATGTAAAATATATCATTAGCCACTTTAAACAATGCTACTTAATAATGTTTACATACCCTACATTACTCATCTCATATGTATATACTGTACTCGATACCATCTACTGTATCTTGCCTATGCTGCTCTGTACCATCACTCATTCATATATCTTTATGTACATATTCTTTATCCCTTTACACTTGTGTGTATAAGGTAGTAGTTTTGGAATTGTTAGGTTAGATTACTTGTTGGTTATTACTGCATTGTCGGAACTACATGTGTATGTAACAAACACATTTGATTTGATTTGTAAAGTGCCCTCCACTAATATTGGCAAACTTGGTAAATATGAGCAAAACGGCTGTGAATTTTTTTTTTTATCCTCTTGGTCTTTTATTAAAAATATTCACAAAAACGTATCCTTTAATTAAAGTAAAATAATTGAAAGAAAATGTATTCTTATCATAAAACAAATATTTTTCTCTAATATACACTACCGTTCAAAAGTTTGGGGTCACTTAGAAATGTCCTTATTTTCCATGAAAACATACATGAAATGAGTTGCAAAATGAATAGGAAAAATAGTCAAGATGATGATAAGGATATAAATAATGATTTTTAATTGAAATAATAATTGTGTCCTTCAAACTTTGCTTTCATCAAAGAAACCTACATTTGCAGCAATTACAGCCTTGCATACCTTTGGCATTCTAGTTGTCAATTTGTTGAAGTAATCTGAAGAGATTTCACCCCATGCTTCCTGAAGCACCTCCCACAAGGTTGATAATCACTTCTTACCATATATATTTTTACATATTTTTTTATTTAATAAGGCAAGTCAGTTAAGAACAAACTCTTAATTACAATGACGGCTTAGGAACAGTGGGGTTAACTGCCTTGTACATGGGCAGAACGACAGATTTGACATACATTTACATTTACATTACATTTAAGTCATTTAGCAGACGCTCTTATCCAGAGCGACTTACAAATTGGTGCATACACCTTAAGACATCCAGTGGAACAGCCACTTTACAATAGTGCATCTAAATCTTTTAGGGGGTGAGAAGGATTACTTACCCTATCCTAGGTATTCCTTGAAGAGGTGGGGTTTCAGGTGTCTCCGGAAGGTGGTGATTGACTCCGCTGTCCTGGCGTCGTGAGGGAGTTTGTTCCACCATTGGGGGCCAGAGCAGCGAACAGTTTTGACTGGGCTGAGCGGGAACTGTACTTCCTCAGTGGTAGGGAGGCGAGCAGGCCAGAGGTGGATGAACGCAGTGCCCTTGTTTGGGTGTAGGGCCTGATCAGAGCCTGGAGGTACTGAGGTGCCATTCCCCTCACAGCTCCGTAGGCAAGCACCATGGTCTTGTAGCGGATGCGAGCTTCAACTGGAAGCCAGTGGAGAGCGGAGGAGCGGGGTGACGTGAGAGAACTTGGGAAGGTTGAACACCAGACGGGCTGCGGCGTTCTGGATGAGTTGTAGGGGTTTAATGGCACAGGCAGGGAGCCCAGCCAACAGCGAGTTGCAGTAATCAAGACGGGAGATGACAAGTGCCTGGATTAGGACCTGCGCCGCTTCCTGTGTGAGGCAGGGTCGTACTCTGCGGATGTTGTAGAGCATGAACCTACAGGAACGGGACACCGCCTTGATGTTAGTTGAGAACGACAGGGTGTTGTCCAGGATCACGCCAAGGTTCTTAGCGCTCTGGGAGGAGGACACAATGGAGTTGTCAACCGTGATGGCGAGATCATGGAACGGGCAGTCCTTCCCCGGGAGGAAGAGGAGCTCCGTCTTGCTGAGGTTCAGCTTGAGGTGGTGATCCGTCATCCACACTGATATGTCTGCCAGACATGCAGAGATGCGATTCGCCACCTGGTCATCAGAAGGGGGAAAGGAGAAGATTAATTGTGTGTCGTCTGCATAGCAATGATAGGAGAGACCATGTGAGGTTATGACAGAGCCAAGTGACTTGGTGTATAGCGAGAATAAGAGAGGGCCTAGAGCAGAGCCCTGGGGACACCAGTGGTGAGAGCGTGTGGTGAGGAGACAGATTCTCGCCACGCCACCTGGTAGGAGCGACCTGTCAGGTAGGACGCAACCAAGCGTGGGCCGCGCCGGAGATGCCCAACTCGGAGAGGGTGGAGAGGAGGATCTGATGGTTCACAGTATCGAAGGCAGCCGATAGGTCTAGAAGGATGAGAGCAGAGGAGAGAGAGTTAGCTTTAGCAGTGCGGAGCGCCTCCGTGATACAGAGAAGAGCAGTCTCAGTTGAATGACTAGTCTTGAAACCTGACTGATTTGGATCAAGAAGGTCATTCTGAGAGAGATAGCGGTAGAGCTGGCCAAGGACGGCACGCTCAAGAGTTTTGGAGAGAAAAGAGAGAAGGGATACTGGTCTGTAGTTGTTGACGTCAGAGGGATCGAGTGTAGGTTTTTTCAGAAGGGTGCAACTCTCGCTCTCTTGAAGACGGAAGGGACGTAGCCAGCGGTCAGGGATGAGTTGATGAGCGAGGTGAGGTAAGGGAGAAGGTCTCCGGAAATGGTCTGGAGAAGAGAGGAGGGGATAGGGTCAAGCGGGCAGGTTGTTGGGCGGCCGGCCGTCACAAGACGCGAGATTTCATCTGGAGAGAGAGGGGAGAAAGAGGTCAGAGCATAGGGTAGGGCAGTGTGAGCAGAACCAGCGGTGTCGTTAGACTTAGCAAACGAGGATCGGATGTCGTCGACCTTCTTTTCAAAATGGTTGACGAAGTCATCTGCAGAGAGGGAGGAGGGGGGATTCAGGAGGGAGGAGAAGGTGGCAAAGAGCTTCCTAGGGTTAGAGGCAGATGCTTGGAATTTAGAATGGTAGAAAGTGGCTTTAGCAGCAGAGACAGAGGAGGAAAATGTAGAAAGGAGGGAGTGAAAGGATGCCAGGTCCGCAGGGAGGCGAGTTTTCCTCCATTTCCGCTCGGCTGCCCGGAGCCCTGTTCTGTGAGCTCGCAATGAGTCGTCTAGCCACGGAGCGGGGGGAGGACCGAGCCGGCCTGGAGGATAGGGGACATAGAGAGTCAAAGGATGCAGAAAGGGAGGAGAGGAGGGTTGAGGAGGCAGAATCAGGAGATTGGAGAAGGTTTGAGCAGAGGGAAGAGATGATAGGATGGAAGAGGAGAGAGTAGCGGGGGGAGAGAGAGCGAAGGTTGGGACGGCGCGATACCATCCGAGTAGGGGCAGCGTGGGAAGTGTTGGATGAGAGCGAGAGGGAAAAGGATACAAGGTAGTGGTCGGAGACTTGGAGGAGTTGCAATGAGGTTAGTGGAAGAACAGCATCTAGTAAAGATGAGGTCAAGCGTATTGCCTGCCTTGTGAGTAGGGGGGAAGGTGAGAGGGTGAGGTCAAAAGAGGAGAGGAGTGGAAAGAAGGAGGTAGAGAGGAATGAGTCAAAGGTAGACGTGGGGAGGTTAAAGTCGCCCAGAACTGTGAGAGGTGAGCCGTCCTCAGGAAAGGAGCTTATCAAGGCATCAAGCTCATTGATGAACTCTCCGAGGGAACCTGGAGGGCGATAAATGATAAGGATGTTAAGCTTGAAAGGGCTGGTAACTGTGACAGCATGGAATTCAAAGGAGGCGATAGACAGATGGGTAAGGGAGAAAGAGAGAAAGACCACTTGGGAGAGATGAGGATCCGGTGCCACCACCCCGCTGACCAGAAGCTCTCGGGGTGTGTGAGAACACGTGGGCGGACGAGAGAGAGCAGTAGGAGTAGCAGTGTTATCTGTGGTGATCCATGTTTCCGTCAGTGCCAAGAAGTCGAGGGACTGGAGGGAGGCATAGGCTGAGATGAACTCTGCCTTGTTGGCCGCAGATCGGCAGTTCCAGAGGCTACCGGAGACCTGGAACTCCACGTGGGTCGTACGCGCTGGGACCACCAGATTAGGTGGCCGCGGCCACGCGGTGTGGGAGCGTTTGTATGGTCTGTGCAGAGAGGAGAGAACAGGGATAGACAGACACATAGTTGACAGGCTACAGAAGAGGCTACGCTAATGCAAGGAGATTGGAATGACAAGTGGACTACACGTCTCGAATGTTCAGAAAGTTTTTACGTAGCAAGAATCTTAGTGACTAGAATGATTAAAATGATACAGTACTGCTGAAGTAGGCTAGCTGGCAGTAGCTGCGTTGTTGACACTACACTAATCAAGTCGTTCCGTTGAGTGTAATAGTTTCTACAGTGCTACTATTCGGGGCTAGCTGGCTAGCTAGCAGTGTTGTTTACGTTACGTTGCGTTAAAAGAACGACAATAGCTGGCTAGCTAACCTAGAAAATCGCTCTAGACTACACAATTATCTTTGATACAAGGACGGCTATGTAGCTAGCTATGTAGCTAGCTACGATCAAACAAATCAAACCGTTGTACTGTAATGAAATGAAATGAAAATGTGATACTACCTGTGAATGCGACCGGGTTGTTGAATACTATTCAGTAGACGTTGGCTAGCTGTTAGCTGTTAGCTGTTGGCTAGCTAGCAGAGTCTCCTACGTTAAGGACAACAAATAGCTGGCTAGCGAACCTCGGTAAATTAAGATAATCACTCCAAGACTACACACTCTAACTACACAATTATCTTGGAAACAAAGACAGCTATGTAGCTAGCTAACACTAAACTAATCAAGTCGTTCAGTTGAGTGAATAGCACTACAGTGATGCTAATCTGTGGGCGTTTGCTAGCGTATGCTAGCTGCTGGGCGAATAGCAGTGAAGGCCACGTTAGGGCGACGAAATACGATAATTATGCAATTATCTCTGATACAAGGACGGCTATGTAGCTAGCTAAGAAGAAATTGCTAAGATTAGACAAATCAACCGTTGTACTATAATGAAATGTAATGAAAAAGTTATACAACCTGCGGAGCGAAGTGCGATGCGACCGCTCGCTCCAACCCGGATGACCTTGTCAGCTGGGGATTCTTGCAACCTTTCAGTTACTGGCCCAACACTCTAACCACTAGGCTACCTGCTGGTTACTGCCCCAACACTCTAACCACTAGGCTACCTGCTGGTTACTGGCCCAACACTCTAACCACTAGGCTACCTGCTGGTTACTGCCCCAACACTCTAACCACTAGGCTACCTGCTGGTTACTGCCCCAACACTCTAACCACTAGGCTACCTGCTGGTTACTGGCCCAACACTCTAACCACTAGGCTACCTGCTGGTTACTGCCCCAACACTCTAACCACTAGGCTACCTGCTGGTTACTGCCCCAGCACTCTAACCACTAGGCTACCTGCTGGTTACTGCCCC
The DNA here is from genome assembly GCF_023373465.1 of Oncorhynchus keta. Taxonomy (NCBI): domain Eukaryota; kingdom Metazoa; phylum Chordata; class Actinopteri; order Salmoniformes; family Salmonidae; genus Oncorhynchus; species Oncorhynchus keta. The sequence continues at coordinate 299,531 of NW_026290978.1, forward strand.
AACACCAACTACTAGGCAACCTGCCTCCAACCACTAGGCAACCTACCTCCAACCACTAGGCAACCTGCCTCCAACCACTAGGCAACCTGCCTCCAACCACTAGGCAACCTGCCTCCAACCACTAGGCAACCTGCCTCCAACCACTAGGAAACCTGCCTCCAACCACTAGGAAACCTGCCTCCAACCACTAGGAAACCTGCCTCCAACCACTAGGAAACCTGCCTCCAACCACTAGGAAACCTGCCTCCAACCACTAGAAACCTGCCTCCAACCACTAGGCAACCTGCCTCCAACCACTAGGAAACCTGCCTCCAACCACTAGGAAACCTGCCTCCAACCACTAGGCAACCTGCCTCCAACCACTAGGCAACCTGCCTCCAACCACTAGGCAACCTGCCTCCAACCACTAGGCAACCTGCCTCCAACCACTAGGCAACCTGCCTCCAACCACTAGGCAACCTGCCTCTAACCACTAGGCAACCTGCCTCTAACCACTAGGCTACCTGCTGGTTACTGGCCCAACACTAACCACTGCCCCGTCCAACCACCTCTCCCTTTACTGACGCCCCGTCCAACCATCTCTCCATTTACTGACGCCCCGTCCAACCATCTCTCCATTTACTGACGCCCCGTCCAACCATCTCTCCATTTACTGACGCCCCGTCCAACCACCTCTCCTTTACTGACGCCCCGTCCAACCACCTCTCCCTTTACTGACGCCCCGGCCAACCACCTCTCCCTTTACTGACGCCCCGGCCAACCACCTCTCCCTTTACTGACGCCCCGGCCAACCACCTCTCCCTTTACTGACGCCCCGGCCAACCACCTCTCCCTTTACTGACGCCCCGGCCAACCACCTCTCCCTTTACCGACGCCCCGGCCAACCACCTCTCCCTTTACCGACGCCCCGGCCAACCACCTCTCCCTTTACCGACGCCCCGGCCAACCACCTCTCCCTTTACCGACGCCCCGTCCAACCACCTCTCCCTTTACCGACGCCCCGTCCAACCACCTCTCCCTTTACTGACGCCCCGTCCAACCACCTCTCCCTTTACCGACGCCCAACCATCTCTCCATTTACTGACGCCCCGGCCAACCACCTCTCCCTTTACCGACGCCCCGTCCAACCACCTCTCCCTTTACCGACGCCCCGTCCAACCATCTCTCCATTTACTAGCAAATCTTACAATTAAAGTAACCAACTGAGTTGTGTCAGACCGGCTAAGAGTTCAATGTGAATGGCATGACTAGAACTTAACCAGTGTGTTTGAGATTTAACCAACGTTTGCGCAGACTATCCAGTCAGGGAACCATCAGTGGCAGTTTCCTCAATGTCACTGACATTAAGACTAGGATTTAACCCGTGTGTTTGTCTGTGTGTGCGTAACAGCGGTTGCTAGAATGTGGTGTTGGTCTCTGTGTTGAATACTAAGTGACTAATAATAATAATAATAATAATAACTAAATAAATCACAGCGCTGCCACTAATCAGAACCCTAATCCATCAGGAAGCACAAACGGCCAGTGATTGCAGGGCCAGCGGGTGCACACACACACACACACACACACACACACACACACACACACACACACACACACACACGCATACAGAAAAAAAGCACCTACACGCCTACAGCCTGTGCAGGGAGACAGAGTGGGAGACAGAGTAGCAGACAGTGTAATTTGTGAGGCTGTTGTGTGTGATTAACGAGTGGGGCTCAAATTGTGATTTCCTGCTGTCCTCCTAACTGATTTAGAGTGCAGCAGAGCCCCTCAATCAGTAGGAACGATAGGACCTGACCACCCTCGGGTTGATTTGGGTGCAACACTTCACCAACCCCAAAATCTACTATTTTGGGAGAAAAATACTTCTATTATGATTCAGGGCCAATTGGGCTTGATTGGTGTCACACTAAACAGAAATAAGCAGTCTATTTTAGAATAGCCTGCTTCTCGTGGTTTCTAAGCTATAAATCGGTCCTTTTTGGTCTGCAAAACAGACTTCCTGGACTGTTCACAGAGCACCCTCATCCTTTTGATTTCTAGTTTACATGCCTGGGAACATCTTGGTCATGCTTTACCTTGTCTGGTGGTAAATAAGGTTTCTTCCTAGGTTTTGGCCTTTCTGAGGGGTGTCAGAGACAAATGAAGCTGTCAAAGGGCTATATAAATAAATTTGATTTGATTTGATTTATCCTTTGGCTATTTAATGCCTGGGAGACTTTACCTTGTCTGGTGATACAGAGACAAAGGATATTATGGCTAATGCACTCGGGTGATAAGAGTAAGGACAGAACTGGCGTGTCCAATTAAAAAGCCTTCTCCAACATTTTTAATGAGCAAAACAAAAGCGCTTGGTTAATGGCTATCTGTTCCCTGGCAGGGAGGCGAGGGGAAGACCCCGCTGCGTTGGACGGCCCAGCGGCTTGTTACTAAAGGAATGACTCGAGGGAGCGCCACCATATAAATCCCTGAGACTGGCCAACATGGGGACTGACATGGGGAAACAGGAGGACGGCGGCCTGGTGAGTCCATCCCTCTAACATCCTAGGGACGGCGGGAGGCACCGCGGAGACATGATAGACGGCTAGCTCTGCTACGGTGAATTAAGGACTCAGAGCGTCACCGTCAGCCGCTGTAACGCCGTCAGCCGCTGTAACGCCGTCAGCCGCGCTGTAACGCGTCAGCCGCTGTAACGCCGTCGCCTCACGCCGCTAGCCTCTGTAACGTCGTCAGCCTCTGTAACGCCGTCAGCCTCTGTAACGCCGTCAGCCTCTGTAACGCGCCAGCCTCAGCGTTGCTTCTGTAACGCCGTTTTCTGTAACGCCGTCAGCCTCTGTAAAGCACATTTGATTGGTCAGCCTCTGTAACACTGTCAGCCTCTGTAACGCATCGTCAGCCTCTGTAACATCAGCCTCTGTAACGGAAGCCTCTGTAACGCCCGATCAGCAGCTGTAACGCCGTCAGCCTCTGTAACGCCGTCAGCCTCTGTAACGCCAGTCTGTAACGCAGCCTCTGTAACGCGACTACAATCAGCCTCACAGCCTCTGTAACGCGTCAGTCTGTAACGCCGTCAGCCTCTGTAACGCCGTCAGCCTCTAACAGCCTCTGTAACGCCGTCAGCCTCTGTAAGCGTCAGCCTCTGTAACGCCGTCCTATCTGCTGTAACGCCGTCAGCCTCTGTAACGCCGTAATTAAGCCTCTGTAACGCCGTCCCAGCCTCTGTAACACGTCAGCCACCTGTAACGCCGTCAGCCTCTGTAACGCCACCAGCCTCTGTAAGGACCTGCCTCTGTAACGCCTCCGCCTCTGTAACAGTCCCCCCTCTGTAACGCCGTCAGCCGTAACGCCGTCAGCCTCTGTAACGCCATCAGCCTCTGTAACGCCGTCAGCTGTAACGTGATCTTGTTCAGCCGCTTAACGTCCTGGCCTCTGTGATCTTGTTGACTTGACCTCTTAACGCGTCAGCCCGCTGTAACGACGCGGTCAGGTACGCGTCCTGGCCTATAACTTTTCTTAGCCACGTGCTTCTACATCTGCTTTGCTTGCTGCTTGGGATTTTGACAGGGTTTCTGTATAAGCACATTTGATTGGCTGACATTTGACCGGTTGTTACACTGTTAGCCATTTCACATCAAAAGGGACACATCAGGGACATGTGTATGGAAGTTGGCTCCCAGGTTGATCTGAATGCAGAACTTTTCTATGCCAGGTTAGGCCCTTTGCATGTGTGTGTAGGCATGCATGTGTTAGACTACAATACTTGTATCTCTGTTGACTTGAGGGTTAAGTGTGTGTGTGTGTACTGTGTGTGTGTGTGTGTGTGTGTGTGTGAGAGAGAGAGAGAGAAAGAGAGAGATTGGGGACAGCTCCTGCTGCGTCGTCCTATCTGCTGATAATGCAACGGTAATTAAATGAGAGAGAAAGGAGAGCGAGAGAAACACACACACACACACACACACACACACACACACACACACACACACACCTGGCTCCCGCTGCTACACACCGTGACTGAAGGACCTGACTGATAATGTCCTCACTGCACTTCTACTGCAGTCCCCCAATAATGTCACTTCTCTCACTGTGACATATGGCTGCCAACACCCCATCAGCTGGAGCTGGCCTACTGTGTGATCTTGTTGACCTGACCGGTTAAGGGAACGTCCTGGCCTACTGTGTGATCTTGTTGACTTGACCAGACCAGGAACGTTAAGTGATCGGAGACCGCCCTGGACCAGACCAGCCAACGGACCAGACCATCTGGACCAGACCAGCCAACGGACCAGACCAGCCAGACCAGCCAACGGACCAGACCAGCCAACGGACCAGACCAGCCAACGTTTAAGACCACACCACCGATTCCAGCAGGTAACACATCTAGTTGCTCTGTTGTCGTTCGTTACACATACATTTTAGAAGTCCTTTCAATCATTTGGTCTAGTCTTTCCACTGCCTGAGTCAGACTCACAGAAGGCGTCGTTGAAAGGTAAAAGACACATTGTCATGCCACAACTGCTGATGCTTCTGCTCCCAGGTAGACAAAGTATTGATCAGGCGGTGAATAGGAGCTATTACTGAGACTAAACACTCCATCTCTGTATCTCTTTCATACAGGAGTTTTACTTTACTTCAAGGACTGTGAGGTGGCAATTGTAACGGTGATTGTCCCCCCAACGCGGGGAGAGAGGAAAATCCAATTCCATCAATAGACATGGACTAGAGCGAGCAAAAGAGATGAAAATGAAGAAGAAAAACGTGAGATGAGCAAGAGAGAGACAAAGAAAAAGGAATAAGAGGCTCATTCTCAACACGGGGAACTGAAAAACAGGGAAAGACAAAGAGGAAAAAAAACAGAGTGCAGATTGTTAAATATGAGATTGTTTTACAGCAGATATTGAGTGAAAATGTAATCTATATATATATTGTTTTCAGAGTCAATTTGGCCGCTGTGGCCAATGAGCACAGCCATGGTGCGCTGAGCTGTCCAGGCCCTGGTGATGGCCTGTCACTAGGAACCCTCTGATGAATGGCTGTGTTGAATTGAAAGAGACATGTAATATATATCAGACTTTTATTCTCTCTGTGTGCGTTTGGTTCGGAGGGTGTGTGTGTGTACGGGAGAGAGAGAGAGAGGGAGAGAGAGAGAGATGTTGTGAGGAGAAGAGAGAGCGAGAGAGAGAGAGAGAGAGAGAGAGAGAGAGGGGACTAAAGGTTATGACAGAAGAATATGAGCGAGTGACAGAGACAGCAGGAGAGAGGGAGATGAAAGAGGTAGGAGACCAAGACAGAGATGGGAAAGGAAGAATAGAGAGGCTGTTAAGAAGATTCTAACCAACAGCAACTCCAGCCGTTTCCCTGAGCGATTCACAGCAAGACAACATGCAATACGCCCGCCATTGATCCACAAGTCACACACAGAATAACACAAACTCTCATAACGACACACACACAAACACATAATACACTCACCTTTGTTTTCCTGACAGTTCTAGTCTAGTGTGCCACCATTTCAATGACTTTGAAATAAAAGACCACCCAATGAAGCTATCCAATAAATGACCCAAAACAAGCATGTATGCTGCTTGTGGAGTGCCTTCAGGAAGTATTCACACACCTTGACTTGTGTTTGACTTGACAACATTCTGTTGTGTTACAGCCCGAATTTAAAAAAGATTCAATTGAGATTTTTTCCCCCTCACAGTACCCCATAATATCAAAGTAGAAACATGCATTTTATTTATTTTATTATAAATGTTATTTGTAAAAGGTGTAATGTCTTGAGTCAATAAATATTCAACGCCTTTGTTTTGGCAAACCTAAATAAGTTCAGGAGTAAACATTTGCTGCCTAACAAGTCACATAATAAGTTGCATGGAACCGTATTCAGGCAGCCGTGCGCGTTGCAAAAACAGTGTTGAACATAATAGTTTGAATGACTTCTCGTTTGTTGTTTTTGTACCTCAGTTGAGCAGTGAATTTCAAACACAGATTCAACCACAAACAACAGGAGGTTTTCCAATGCCTCACAAATAAAGGCACCTATTGGTAGATGGGTTAAAAAGAAAGAATAATAATCAGACATTGAATATCCCTTTGAGCACGGTGAGGTTATTAATTACACTTTGGATGGTGTATCAGTACACCCTTCAGGAAAGGAAGGAATACCGCTCAGGGATTTCACCAGGAAAGCTAATGGTGGCTTTAAAACAGTTAAACGACTGTGATAGGAGAAAACTGAGGATGGGTCAACAACAGTGTATTTACTCCACAATACCTAAATGAGAGTGAAAAGAAGGCAGCCTGTACAGAATAGAAATACTCCAAAACATGCACCCTGTTTGCAATAAGGCACTAAAGTAAAACTAAAGAAATTAACTTTATATGTGCTGAATACAAAGTGTTACGTTTGAGGCAAATCCAACACATCACTGAGCACCACTCTTCATATTTTCAAGCATGGTGGTGACTGCTTCATATTATGGGTATGCTCGTCATCGGCAAGAACTAGGGAGTTTTCCACCAGACACTGGGAGACAAATTCACCTTTCAGCAGGACAATAACCTAAAACACAAGGCCGAATATACACTGGAGTTACTTACCAAGACGACATTGAATGTTCCTGAGTGGCCTAGTTACAGTTGTAGCTTAAACCAGCTTGAAAATCTATGGCAAGACATGAACATGGCTCAGCTGGTAGAGCATGGCACTGACAAGGCCAGCTGTGGGTTTGATTCCCACGGGGGACCAGTATGAAAAAGGAAGGAAATGTCTGCACTCACTACTGTAAGTCTCTCAGGGACAGACTGTCTGCTAAAATGACTCAAATCAACAACTAACTTGACAGAGCTTCAAGAATGTTTTAAAGAATACATGTGTAAATATTGTACAATCAAGGTGTGCAAAGCTCTTTGACATACCCAGCAAGACTCACAGCTGTAATCACTGCCAAAGGTGATGCTAACATGCATTGACTCAGTGGGTTGAGTACTTATCTAATGAAGATGGTGTTTCATTTTTCATAAATGTTTTACAAATGTTAGAATTATTCTTCCACTTCGACATTGCAGAGTATTTTTTGTAAAATGTTGAAAAGAAAATGACAATTTTATCCCAATTTCAAACCACACAACATAATAAGTCAAGGAGTGAGAATACTTTCTGAAGGCTCTGTATGTGACAGGTCTGTGAAATGGAAGCAAGCATTTGGGGCCGGTGGCATTGATCATATTTATACCGTTCTATAAATGTATAGGACTGAAACTCACTGGTGTTCAGCACATCCAGTCCCCTGTCCCCTCTTCTCCCTCCAGTCCCCTGTCCCCTCTTCTCCCTCCAGTCCCCTGTCCCCTCTTCTCCCTCCAGCCCCCTGTCCCCTCTTCTCCCTCCAGTCCCCTGTCCCCTCTTCTCCCTCCAGTCCCCTGTCCCCTCTTCTCCCTCCTGTCCCCTGTCCCCTCTTCTCCCTCCAGTCCCCTCTTCTCCCTCCAGTCCCCTCTTCTCCCTCCAGTCCCCTGTCCCCTCTTCTCCCTCCAGCCCCCTCTTCTCCCTCCAGTCCCCTGTCCCCTCTTCTCCCGCCAGCCCCCTGTCCCCTCTTCTCCCGCCAGCCCCCTGTCCCCTCTTCTCCCTCCAGTCCCCTGTCCCCCTCCTCCCCCAGTCCCCTCTTCTCCCTCCAGCCCCCTGTCCCCTCTTCTCCTCCAGCCCCCCCCCCTCCAGCCCCCTCTTCTCCCTCCCCCTTCTGTCCTGTCCCCTCTTCTCCCTCCAGCCCCCCCCTCTTCTCCCTCCAGCCCCCAGTCCCCTCTTCCCCTCCAGCCCCCTGTCCCCTCTTCTCCCTCCAGCCCCCTCTTCTCCCTCCAGTCTTCCCTCCCCCCTCTTCTCCCTCCAGTCCCCTGTCCCCTCTTCTCCCTCCAGCCCCCTGTCCCCTCTTCTCTCCCTCCAGCCCCCCCCCTTTAACTCCCTTTATCCCTCCCTCCCTCTCGCTCAACCCTATATCCACCCTCTCCCTACCTCTCTTTTCCCCTCTCTCCCCCTCATCCCTCTCTCTGTCTCCCTCTCCTCATGATGTGTGAAGGTGATTTGTTGTCACAGCGTGGGGATATTGAGCTGGGACCATATAGCTGATGCATGACCACCTGTCGGGTCAATAAGAGCTTACGTTAGTAGTAGCACTAGACTCAGATCAGTTCTATGATGACAGCTCCCACTGGATCCACACACAGCAGCATGGCACCAACTGTTCTCCAGTCAGCTGGATTTATCCTGACTTTCATCAACTCATCTCTGCTCATGTCTTCGTGCCATCAGCATTGCAGCCTTTACTGTGTACTAGTCTTGTAGTAATCTAACAACCAATCTAACCAACATTATTACAATGTTTTCAAACATTGTACCAGATAAGGAAAGTCCACAGTGGCCTTAAAATAAAGCTAAAACCAATTCTTCTGTAGTCACTGTGAGAAAATGTCTTCCCCCCTAAGTTTAATTCTGTTTTCTCTTATTCCTACGAGTATCATCACATGGACATGGGCCTATAGTATATCTAACTACAGGTTTATTATGTTTTTACTATAGTATTTCTAACTAGTGGTTTATTATTCTGTTACTATAGTATTTCTAACTAGTGGTTTATTATGTTGTTACTATAGTATTTCTAACTAGTGGTTTATTATGTTGTTACTATAGTATTTCTAACTAGTGGTTTATTATGTTGTTACTATAGTATTTCTAACTAGTGGTTTATTATGTTGTTACTATAGTATTTCTAACTAGTGGTTTATTATTCTGTTACTATAGTATTTCTAACTAGTGGTTTATTATGTTGTTACTATAGTATTTCTAACTAGTGGTTTATTATGTTGATACTATAGTATTTCTAACTAGTGGTTTATTATGTTGTTACTATAGTATTTCTAACTAGTGGTGTATTATTCTGTTACTATAGTATTTCTAACTAGTGGTTTATTATGTTGTTACTATAGTATTTCTAACTAGTGGTTTATTATGTTGTTGCTATAGTATTTCTAACGAGTGGTGTATTATTCTGTTGCTACAGTGTTTCCAAGGGAGAGAGAGTTTGCAGGTGAAAAGTGTTGATATTGATCTGCTATTCTTTTTTAATGATTTATTGATGACCAGACTTGTCAAGCGTCATTAAATAAGACCTCTCCACTTCACTTCTTCACAGAGACACTACCATACTCCAAGTAACTGTCAACTGTCCCAACTGTCCATCGGACCAGGATTTGTCATATGTACGTGATGCAACCAGGAACAACACCTGGCTCTAGCATTTGGTAAACAAATAGTTTGACCACCAACTCCTTTAGGGTCGTCTTTGGCTGCTGTGAAGGTGATGGTACATCCAAATTGTTGCTCTATTCTTTCCCAGCTTGAAGAGATGTCTTATGGAGTTGAGTGAGCTTGTCGGTAGGGAGGCAAATCTTTTAGCAGACAAAGTGTTTGACCCCGGTTCCCACCACTACGATGCAGATTGTGTGTGTGTGTGCATGCATGGGTGGGCTTTCTTATTCATTAGAGTGCATATCTTACTTATTCCACTATGACATTGTACAGAAGGAGACAAACCGGTTGGACCCCTATTCCCCTCAAAGACACTAACCCAACTGGGAAAAGTGTGAAGAATAATTGTCAGATTGCTTTGTATAAGTTTGTCCCCTAAAATGTAAGTATTAAACCTCTCCTCCCTATCTAGAGGGGACAACACATTGGGAAACAGCTTGGGGGTGTCAGTTTAAGTGGACTAAACAAGGTATTTGACCCCTCGTACCCTCCCTAGGGGACATATCTGACTGAGAACAGCAGCATGGTCTGTCTGTACGGGCCAGATCTCACACTGTGTGTACGGTGTGTCTCTCTCTCTCTGTGTGTGTGTGATTTGACCTCTCATCTTTAGCAGGAGGGGAAAAAAAGAGTGCAAGAGATCACACTGGCAGCAGCGTGAGGTTTCCACTTGGAGGATGGATACCAAGGCCAGTTTGACAGCAGTGGCAGAGAGAAAGGGAGAGAAAGTGTTAAGATGTTTCCCCTCATCTTTAGTCTGATAACACCATAGGGGCTTATGGTGTAGAGCGAGAAGGGGGAGGGAGCGAGGGGAGCGAGGGGGGAGGGAGCGAGGGAGGAATCGAGGGTGTGAGGGAGCGAGCGAGGAGGGAGGGAGGGAGAGAGAGAGGGGGAGGGAGCGAGGGAGGGGGAGCGAGCGAGCGGAAGCGAGGAGGGAGGGAGCGAGGAGGGAGGGGGGAGCGAGGAGGGAGGGAGCGAGGAAGCGAGGAGGGAGGGAGCGAGGAAGTGAGGAGGGAGGGAGCGAGGAAGCGAGGAGGGAGGGAGCGAGGAAGCGAGGAGGGAGGGAGCGAGGAAGCGAGGAGGGAGGGAGCGAGGAAGCGAGGAGGGAGGGAGCGAGGAAGCGAGGAGGGAGGGAGCGAGGAGGGAGGGAGCGAGGACGCAGAGCTGCAGAGAAAACTGTTTTTCTATCAAAAGTTCCCTCAGGCAGCAGAGATGGTGTGATGCAGACTCCGTATGGAGTCTGTGTGTTACAGTGTAAGGCTGAGTGGAGTGAAACAAGCTGTTTTAAGTAGGATGTATGCTGATGAGATATAATGTGCTGCGTAGTGGGCTGTATAGAGCCCTACTGGATAATGTGCTGCGTAGTGGGCTGTATAGAGCCCTACTGGATAATGTGCTGCGTAGTGGGCTGTATAGAGCCCTACCGGATAATGTGCTGCGTAGTGGGCTGTATAGAGCACTACTGGATAATGTGCTGTGTAGTGGGCTGTATAGAGCACTACTGGATAATGTGCTGTGTAGTGGGCTGTATAGAGCACTACTGGATAATGTGCTGCGTAGTGGGCTGTATAGAGCACTACTGGATAATGTGCTGTGTAGTGGGCTGTATAGAGCACTACTGGATAATGTGCTGTGTAGTGGGCTGTATAGAGCACTACTGGATAATGTGCTGCGTAGTGGGCTGTATAGAGCCCTACTGGATAATGTGCTGCGTAGTGGGCTGTATAGAGCCCTACTGGATAATGTGCTGCGTAGTGGGCTGTATAGAGCACTACTGGATAATGTGCTGCGTAGTGGGCTGTATAGAGCACTACTGGATAATGTGCTGCGTAGTGGGCTGTATAGAGCCCTACTGGATAATGTGCTGCGTAGTGGGCTGTATAGAGCCCTACTGGACAATGTGCTGCGTAGTGGGCTGTATAGAGCACTACTGGATAATGTGCTGTGTAGTGGGCTGTATAGAGCCCTACTGGATAATGTGCTGTGTAGTGGGCTGTATAGAGCCCTACTGGATAATTTGCTGCGTAGTGGGCTGTATAGAGCACTACTGGATAATGTGCTGCGTAGTGGGCTGTATAGAGCACTACTGGATAATGTGCTGCGTAGTGGGCTGTATAGAGCCCTACTGGATAATGTGCTGCGTAGTGGGCTGTATAGAGCACTACTGGATAATGTGCTGCGTAGTGGGCTGTATAGAGCCCTACTGGATAATGTGCTGCGTAGTGGGCTGTATAGAGCACTACTGGATAATGTGCTGCGTAGTAGACTGTATAGAGCACTACTGGATAATTTGCTGCGTAGTGGGCTGTATAGAGCCCTACTGGATAATGTGCTGCGTAGTGGGCTGTATAGAGCACTACTGGGCTGTAGTGGGCTGTATAGAGCACTACTGGATAATGTGCTGCGTAGTGGGCTGTATAGAGCACTACTGGATAATGTGCTGCGTAGTGGGCTGTATAGAGCACTACTGGATAATGTGCTGCGTAGTGGGCTGTATAGAGCACTACTGGATAATGTGCTGCGTAGTGGGCTGTATAGAGCACTACTGGATAATGTGCTGCGTAGTGGGCTGTATAGAGCACTACTGGATAATGTGCTGTGTAGTGGGCTGTATAGAGCACTACTGGATAATGTGCTGCGTAGTGGGCTGTATAGAGCACTACTGGATAATGTGCTGCGTAGTGGGCTGTATAGAGCACTACTGGATAATGTGCTGCGTAGTGGGCTGTATAGAGCACTACTGGATAATGTGCTGTGTAGTGGGCTGTATAGAGCCCTACTGGATAATGTGCTGCGTAGTGGGCTGTATAGAGCACTACTGGATAATGTGCTGTGTAGTGGGCTGTATAGAGCACTACTGGATAATGTGCTGTGTAGTAGGCTGTATAGAGCACTACTGGATGCTGTGTAGTGTACTAAGTAGTATGCTGGTTGATAGTGTTCCCTTACCCTGTCCTCCAGCCTGGCAACCTGTTCCCTGTAGAAGGCATCCTGTTTCTTCAGTTCCTGGTCTCTGAGCTCCAGCTGCTTGGCCTACACACACAAAAGAGAGAGGAGAGGGGAGAGAAGAGAGATCAGAGGAGAGAGGAGGAGAGAAAGGAGAGAGAGGGGAGAGAAGAGAGATCAGAGGAGAGAGGAGGAGAGAAAGGAGAGGAGAGAGAAGAGGAGGAGGAGAGAAAGGAGAGAGGGGAAAGGAGAGAGAGGGGAGAGGAGAGAGAAGAGGAGGAGGAGAGAAAGGAGAGGAGGAGAGAGAAGAGAGGACACATTACTAGAGCATTCAGTCAACCATGGACACAGAAGAGACACAGGACACACTCGGGATAACTCAGTCAACAGCAGTTACAGGGGATAGAGAACACAAAAAATGGACAACACACTTTCCATTACCAGAGCCATGAGTGGATGTGGACGTGGGGTATTGGGGCATGGGTTATTGGGAAGTGATGGGGGATGCCAAGAGACAGCCCTCTCACTCATTGCCTTCTGCTACTTTCAAGGACATCGGTATGTGTGTGTGTGCATCTGCAGAAATGTGTGTGTGTATCTGCAGAAATGTGTGCGTGTATGTAGCCACACTGCAGTCTGACAGGGGAGATAGCATCAGACCAGGACAATGGAAGGCCTGCTCTCTTTATTTATGACCCTGTGATACCAGTACTGCTCTTTTCTACAGTGACCTTCAATAAACACCCATCTGACTCCAGCTGATCTCCCCTATGATACAAGACTGTCAGCTCTGAGGAAATCAACTGCAGAGCCTACACAAGGCCCTATACACTAAACTGCCAGAGGACTAATATATATATATAAATATAAGAGAGAGAGATGGGGTGCGAGAAAGAGATGGGGTGCGAGAGAGAGAGAGATGGGGTGCGAGAGAGAGAGAGAGAGAGAGAGAGAGATGGGGTGAGAGAGAGAGATGGAGGTGATGGGGAGAGAGAGAGATGGGGTGAGAGAGAGAGAGAGATGGGGTGCGAGAGAGAGAGATGGGGTGCGAGAGAGAGAGAGATGGGGTGAGAGAGAGAGATGGGGTGCGGGAGAGAGAGAGAGAGAGAGAGATGGGGTGCGAGAGAGAGAGAGATGGGGTGCGAGAGAGAGAGATGGGGTGCGAGAGAGAGAGAGATGGGGTGCGAGAGAGAGAGATGGGGTAGAGAGAGAGAGAGAGAGATGGGGTGCGAGAGAGAGAGAGATGGGGTGCGAGAGAGAGAGAGATGGGGTGCGAGAGAGAGAGAGATGGGGTGCGAGAGAGAGAGAGAGATGGGGTGCGAGAGAGAGAGATGGGGTGCGAGAGAGATGGGGTGCGAGAGAGAGAGAGATGGGGTGCGAGAGAGAGAGAGATGGGGTGCGAGAGAGAGAGAGAGGGGGTGCGAGAGAGAGAGATGGGGTGCGAGAGAGAGAGATGGGGTGCGAGAGAGAGAGATGGGGTGCGAGAGAGAGAGATGGGGTGCGAGAGAGAGAGATGGGGTGCGAGAGAGAGAGAGGGGGTGCGAGAGAGAGAGATGGGGTGCGAGAGAGAGAGATGGGGTGCAAGAGCGAGAGATGGGGTGCGAGAGAGAGAGATGGGGTGCGAGAGAGAGAGAGAGCGCGAGAGAGAGAGAGAGATGGGGTGCGAGAGAGAGAGAGATGGGGTGCGAGAGAGAGAGAGGGGTGCGAGAGCGAGAGAGAGAGAGAGCGAGAGGCGAGAGAGAGAGAGAGAGAGAGAGCGAGAGAGAGAGAGAAAGAGAGAGAGAGAGAGAGAGCGAGAGAGAGCGAGAGAGCGAGAGAGAGCGAGAGAGAGCGAGAGAGAGCGAGAGAGAGCGAGAGAGAGCGAGAGAGAGAGAGAGAGAGAGAGAGAGAGAGAGAGAGAGAGAGAGAGAGAGAGAGAGAGAGAGAGAGCGAGAGAGAGAGAGAGAGAGAAAGAGCGAGAGAGAGAGAGAGAAAGAGAGAGCGAGAGAGAGAAAGAGAGAGCGAGAGAGAGAAAGAGCGAGCGAGCGAGCGAGCGAGAGAGAGAGCGAGCGAGAGAGAGAGAGAGAGAAAGAGCGAGAGATGGGGAGCTCAGCGCTCCAGTTTTACCTTCCGTGTAATCTCCTGGAGACAGAAAGCATTTAAAGAGAACGAGAGGAAGAGAGAAAGAAAGACAGAGCAGAGTGCTGAGAAAACGTTGAACATCTTCAAAATGACATTTCAACTGGTTAAGAATTCAAAAGCTGGGAGTGACTGACCGCCACAATGCTTTATGCTTGAGCAAACACAAACTCATGTTTACTCACTCGCTCACCATCTTTCACACATAGATGTAGGATCTTCATTTGATCTATAGTCACAGCTAAAATAATCCCTGTGAACGTTTAGTCCATGACGTTGCTTGATTGGTGGTTAGGCTATTAGCTGGAAAAAAAGTAGGCTACATGAAAAGTGCAATACTGTTAATATAACCGTGTGTTAGTGTGGGTTTTCAGTTAAAGCTGCAATAAGTAACTGTTCCTGTCTTCACCAGGGGTATTCAACTCACCCTAGGAGAGTTGGAGCCTGCTGGTTTTCTATTCTATCTGGTCATTAACTCCACACTACTGGTGTCCCAGGTCTAAAACCAGTCCCTGATTAGAGGGAAACAATTAAAACATGCAATGGAACTGACTTCCAGAGTTGAGTTTGAGGCCTGTATACTATACTTGCTCGTTTTGTCACAAACTGAACTTGGACGTTCTATGAGAATTTTAGACACCAGGAAATGGCGGAACAATTTCTGCATCGAGCATCTTTAATTTATGGAAATCACGAAACTCATCTGCATTTCCTGAAAATTCTCAGCAACAAAAGTGATTCAATTTTTAAATTTTTACCTTTATTTTACTAGGCAAGTCAGTTAAGAACAAATCCTTATTTTCAATGACGGCCTAGGAACAGGGGGTTAACGACAGGTTTGTACCTTGTCAGCTCGGGGATTCGAACTTGCAACCTTTCGGTTACTAGTCCAATGCTCTAACCACTAGGCTTCCCTGCCGCCCCAATTAAGATCCTACATCTATGTACGCATTGAAAGACATACGGACTAACTGAACTGAACTAAATTGACTGACAGAAAGACTGAACTAAATTGACTGACTGACTGAGCTGTGCTATGCGTGACTGTTAGAAGACGGGCTCCATGAAATCTAATAGTGTACTGGGCAGCCCAAACGGTGACGCTGCGTGCCAAACAACTGTCTCCCTTCCACAGCTCAATCAAGCTTGAAACAGAACATCTCTGACAGGGGCGGGTAGGACTTTGTATCACCATGATTACAGATGGAGAAAGACAAAGAAAACACACGCCCAGACACAAACATGGCTCAGACACATCAACACACACACTGATCCCAAACATACACACAGCAGAGCAGCTGTACTCACAGAGTGGGGAGACACACATGTGTAGTAAAAGGGAAACTAAAGGGACATTAAAAAAGGGAGGCAGTGACACAAATGTGTCCAGGGATTTTGTTTTTCTTCTCTGTGTGTCTGATCTTGTAGCAGGTGTTAAGAGTTTCTCTTTGGACTACAGTAGTTCATATGGTCTAATTCAGACAACACACACACACTGCACGCTGTCAGGATTTCTTCCCACTGATTAACCCCATTCAGTGGCCCTAAAGATAATCTAATCATACTAAAGCCCAAACAATGGGACAGCCTTCCATGACCACCGACCCACTTTTGTTCCCCTAATGAAGAGGCTGTAGGGGGGAGAAAGGGGGGGTGAAAGTGGAGACAAAAAGACAAGGGAAGCGAACTTGAAAAAGGGAAGAGAGAGAGAATGAAAAGGGTGGATAAAAGGTGATTTATCATAGTGAGCCGTCAGGCTGGCCACCACTCCTCTGACATGTGGCCCTCATAGTGAGCAGTCAGGCTGGCCACCGCTCCTCTGACATGTGGCCCTCATAGTGAGCAGTCAGGCTGGCCACCACTCCTCTGACATGTGACCCTCATAGTGAGCAGTCAGGCTGGCCCGTTCCTCTGACATGTGACCCTCATAGTGAGCAGTCAGGCTGGCCACCACTCCTCTGACATGTGACCCTCATAGTGAGCCGTCAGGCTGGCCACCGTTCCTCTGACATGTGGCCCTCATAGTGAGTCAGGCTGGCCAGTTCCTCTGACATGTGACCCCATAGTGAGCCGTCAGGCTTCCTCTGACATGTGACCCTCATAGTGAGCAGTCAGGCTGGCCACCGCTCCTCTGACATGTGACCCTCATAGTGAGCAGTCAGGCTGGCCACCGTTCCTCTGATATGTGACTCATAGTGAGCAGTCAGGCTGGCCACCATTCCTCTGATATGTGGCCTGGCCCTCATAGTGAGCAGTCAGGCTGGCCACCGTTCCTCTGACATGTGGCCCTCATAGTGAGCAGTCAGGCTGGCCACCGTTCCTCTGACATGTGGCCCTCATAGTGAGCAGTCAGGCTGGCCACCATTCCTCTGATATGTGGCCTGGCCCTCATAGTGAGCAGTCAGGCTGTTCCTCTGACACCCTCATAGTGAGCAGTCAGGCTGGCCACCGTTCCTCTGATATGTGGCCTGGCCCTCATAGTGAGCAGTCAGGCTGGCCACCGTTCCTCTGATATGTGGCCTGGCCCTCATAGTGAGCAGTCAGGCTGGCCACGTTCCTCTGATATGTGGCCTGGCCCTCATAGTGAGCAGTCAGGCTGGCCACCGTTCCTCTGATATGTGGCCTGGCCCTCATAGTGAGCAGTCAGGCTGGCCACCGTTCCTCTGACATGTGGCCCTCATAGTGAGCCGTCAGGCTGGCCACCGTTCCTCTGATATGTGGCCTGGCCCTCATAGTGAGCAGTCAGGCTGGCCACCGTTACTCTGACATGTGACCCTCATAGTGAGCAGTCAGGCTGGCCACCGTTCCTCTGACATGTGACCCTCATAGTGAGCAGTCAGGCTGGCCACCGCTCCTCTGACATGTGACCCTCATAGTGAGCAGTCAGGCAGGCCACCGTTCCTCTGACATGTGACTCATAGTGAGCAGTCAGGCAGGCCACCGTTCCTCTGACATGTGACCCTCATAGTGAGCAGTCAGGCTGGCCACCGTTCCTCTGACATGTGACTCATAGTGAGCAGTCAGGCTGGCCACCGTTCCTCTGACATGTGGCCCTCATAGTGAGCCGTCAGGCTGGCCACCGTTCCTCTGACATGTGGCCCTCATAGTGAGCAGTCAGGCTGGCCACCGTTCCTCTGAGATGTGACTCATAGTGAGCAGTCAGGCTGGCCACCATTCCTCTGATATGTGGCCTGGCCCTCATAGTGAGCAGTCAGGCTGGCCACCGTTCCTCTGACATGTGGCCCTCATAGTGAGCAGTCAGGCTGGCCACCGTTCCTCTGATATGTGGCCTGGCCCTCATAGTGAGCAGTCAGGCTGGCCACCGTTCCTCTGACATGTGACCCTCATAGTGAGCAGTCAGGCTGGCCACCGTTCCTCTGATATGTGGCCTGGCCCTCATAGTGAGCAGTCAGGCTGGCCACCGTTCCTCTGATATGTGACCCTCATAGTGAGCAGTCAGGCTGGCCACCGCTCCTCTGACATGTGACCCTCATAGTGAGCAGTCAGGCTGGCCACCGCTCCTCTGACATGTGACCCTCATAGTGAGCAGTCAGGCAGGCCACCGTTCCTCTGACATGTGACCTCATAGTGAGCAGTCAGGCAGGCCACCGTTCCTCTGACATGTGACTCATAGTGAGCAGTCAGGCAGGCCACCGTTCCTCTGACATGTGACCCTCATAGTGAGCCGTCAGGCTGGCCACCACTCCTCTGACATGTGACTCATAGTGAGCAGTCAGGCAGGCCACCGTTCCTCTGACATGTGACTCATAGTGAGCAGTCAGGCAGGCCACCGTTCCTCTGACATGTGACTCATAGTGAGCAGTCAGGCAGGCCACCGTTCCTCTGACATGTGACCCTCATAGTGAGCAGTCAGGCTGGCCACCGTTCCTCTGACATGTGACCCTCATAGTGAGCAGTCAGGCTGGCCACCGTTCCTCTGACATGTGACTCATAGTGAGCAGTCAGGCTGGCCACTCTGACATGTGACCCTCATAGTGAGCAGTCAGGCTGGCCACCGTTCCTCTGACATGTGACTCTGACATCAGGTGGCCACCGTTCCCTCATGTGGCCCTCATAGTGAGCCGTCAGGCTGGCCACCGTTCCTCTGACATGTGACTCATAGTGAGCAGTCAGGCTGGCCACCGTTCCTCTGACATGTGACTCATAGTGAGCCGTCAGGCTGGCCACCGCTCCTCTGACATGTGACTCATAGTGAGCAGTCAGGCTGGCCACCGTTCCTCTGACATGTGACCCTCATAGTGAGCAGTCAGGCTGGCCACCGTTCCTCTGACATGTGACTCATAGTGAGCAGTCAGGCTGGCCACCGTTCCTCTGACATGTGACTCATAGTGAGCAGTCAGGGCTCCTCTGACATGTGACCCTCATAGTGAGCCGTCAGGCTGGCCACTCTGACATGTCCTCTGTGAGCATCAGGTGGGTTCCTCCCTCATAGTGAGCAGTCAGGCTGGCCACCGTTCTCTGACATGTGACTCTCATAGTGAGCAGTCCTGGCCAGTTCCTCTGACATGTGGCCCTCAGAGGGAGGAAGTTGTGAGAACAAAGAGAACAAGAGAGAGAAAGAAATAAAGAGAGAGAAAAGTAAAGACCAAGAGGCACTAAAATAGACAAATCCTCTCATGTTTGGGACCATGTCCAGGGCTGGTTTCCCAAAAGCCTCGTAGCACTAAGATCCTCTTAATTACTAATCTAAATGGATGAAAGGTGATCAAGGTGCTACGATGCGTTTGGGAAACCAGCCCTGACATTACACCAAAGTAAAAGTACTGTAGTTACACAAACTTCTCTCATACTGTCTGCATCTGGCTGACAGAGCAGGCCTTCGAGACCCTACCGTCAGATTAAACACATCGTTTAGGGGGCTGAACGTCTCGCTGAATATCAATTAGCTGCTGGCAAATAAATAAGCGGCAGCCATGTTTTTTAATTAGCAGAGTGCTGCAGTTTGGCCGCTGTGTGAAGGTGTGTGTGTGTGTGTGTGTGTGTGTGTGTGTGTGTGTGTGTGTGTGTGTGTGTGTGTGTGTGACACAAGCACAATGTGCTGTGTCAGGAGCCGACTTTCATTCCAACTCCCTCACTCTTTAAAGACTTCTAAAGGAAGGTAAAGAGCAGAAATAAAAATAACTGCAGCATTGTGAGAGCTCAGAGTGTTGGGGAACGTGATGATGGAGAACTGCATTACCTCATAAGCATGTACACACAATTTCTAGTCAGGATTCATACGCTCTCCCAACTTTTACACACCCTGAAAGATAACTCACTCGGTTTAGCTACAATTACAGAACTAATTAACATATTGCTTTGATGACATCCTTGCATATGATGACATTGCAAACAAAGCACACTAAATTGGAACCACTTCTTCCACAACCTTCTCTCAGTCTTTGACCCTACCTGAGCCTGTCTATGACTGGCCCCATCCCTCACTACATCATAATCAATGCTCTCTCACTCAGGCAGCCCATCTAAATGACCGGTACAACACACAGGTCAGAGTTGCACGGTGGGGCCCATACATCACAGAGCTGCTTGACAGGGCCAGGTGACAAACTAATTCTGATACGGTGCACTGTCCGCTCCAACAGGCAAAGGGTCAGGGGTCAGGCCAATGTGACCGCTGGCTGGTGTCAATTGGCTGAGGAACAGAAGTGGTGTGAGGGAAGTGAGAGATGGAGGGAGGAGAGGGACAGAGAGAGATTAAGGGAGAGAGAGAGAGGGTGCCCAGTGCAAGTCAATGAATATGGATGAACATGGCAGAAAGAGAGGTGAATTTGAGTTGTCAAATTTGGACGAGGTGAATATTTGAAGACGAGTCAATCAATAACAAACAAGCAGTGCCGGCAAACAACTTCACTACCACACACACTTCATTCACCATGCACAGACATGCACACGCACACACACACACACTTCATTCACCATGCACAGACATGCATACACACACACACACACACACACACACACACACACACACTTCATTCACCATGCACACACACACACACACACACACACTTCACACACATGCACAGACATGCATACACACACACACACTTCATTCACCATGCACAGACACACACACACACACACTTCATTCACCATGCACACACACACACACACACACACTTCATTCACCATGCACACACACACACACACACACACACTTCATTCACCATGCACAGACATGCATACACACACACACACACACACTTCATTCACATGCACAGACATGCACACACACACACACACACTTCATTCACCATGCACAGACATGCACACACACACACACTTCATTCACCATGCACAGACATGCATACACACACACTTCAGTCACCATGCACACATGCATGCACACACACACACACACTTCATTCATGGACAGACATGCACGCGCACACACACACACACACACACACACACACACACACACACACACACACACACACACACACTTCAGTCACCATGCACAGACATGCATACACACACACACACTTCAGTCACCATGCACAGACATGCACACACACACACACACACACACACTTCAGTCACCATGCACAGACATGCAAACACACACACACACACACACACACTTCATTCACCATGCACAGACATGCACACACACACAGTCACATGCACAGACATGCATCAGTCACACACACTGCACAGACATGCATACACACACACACTTCATTCACCATGCACAGACATGCATACACACACACACTTCCCACACGCACATTCACTACACACACAACACACACCACCCACACACATGCACACACACACACACACACACACACACACACACACACACACACACACACACACTTCAGTCACCATGCACAGACATGCATACACACACACACACACACTTCATTCACCATGCACAGACATGCATACACACACACACACTTCATTCAATGCACAGACCACACACACACACACTTCATTCACCATGCACAGACACACACACACACACACACACACACACACACACACACACACACACACACACACACACACACACACACACACACACACACACACACACACTTCACACACACACACTTCATTCACCATGCACAGACATAACACACACTTCAGTCACCATGCACAGACATGCAAACACACACACACACACACACACACATCAGTCACCAGATCAACATGCAAACACACACACACACACACACACACATGATGGCAGAGGATGCACAGACATGTCACAGACTTACTGGCAGCATTACAGCAACACACATTACACTGAGTCACCATGCACAGACATGCATAAACATCAGTCACCATGCACAGACATGCAGCCCACACACACACACACACACACACACACACACACACACTTCATTCCACCATGCATGCATACACACACACACACTTCAGTCACCATGCACAGACATGCATACACACCCCACTTCAGTCATTCTACCACACTTTGCTAATTAGACTTAAGAGGCAGAGTTCTACAGAGGAGCAGTGAAGTTCATCACCATGCACAGACATGCATACACACACACACATTACCATGCACAGACATGCATCTAGGACTTCCCACACACCATTACTAGACATAAATCCACCACACACACACACACACACACACACAAACCACCTAAACCCAATATGGCACATCACCCACCACTATCTTTAATGGTATCATCCACAGATCAAATGAAAATGATGGCAGAGTATACGATGTCTCTCTTACTGGCAGCATTACTGCAGCATATTACACTGAGTGGCTCTAAACATCAGGAGAGAGCAGCCCTTCTGAGTCCATTGGCTCTCCCCACACCTATTAATGATGGCTATAATGAGGTATACGATAGCCAGTAATCAGCGGAAACTCCCTTTGCCCCTCTCACACACACACACACACACACACACACACACACACACACACACACACACACACACACACACACAGGAGAGTTACATTTAATTCATTCAACTTTCTCGATATATGCAAGCACGCCACGGATGCCACACACACACTTGAACGCCATCGAGGTGTGGCAGAGACCCACAGGCCTAAGTGTCTGTCCCACCGTGTGTGTCTGTCTGGAGCAGTGAGTAATGGATAAGGATGCCTCTGGAGGTCAAAGGGCAGACCTGGGCAGGACAGAGGGCGTGTGTGCTTTTGTGTGTGTGCTTGTTTAAAGACGCTCATCACTCATAAGTCACTAGCTCAATGGCTGTGAGTAGAGCTCACATTAGGCCTGGTCTACAGCAGCTGTCCTTAAATCACTGATGGGGGCTGATAGAAAGATGTTACCCCCCCACCCCTGGTCTCTCACCTAGACCCTGCTGCCCCTAGTGTCTGAGACATTAAGATCAATACAGACCACAGGAGGCTGCGGTGGGGATCATAATAAAAGATAGCAATGGAGCAAATGGAATGTGTTTGACACACAGTGACAGACAAAAGTTTGGACACACTCTCAAGGGTTTGTCTTTACTTTCACTATTTTCTACATTGGAGAATAATAGTGAAGACAAAGCTGTCAAGGCAAAGGGTGGCTACTTTGAAGTATTAAAATATATTTGGATTTGTTTAACACTATTAGTGTTATTTGATAGTGTTCATATCTTCACTATTATTCCACAATGCAAAACATAGTAAAAATAAAGACATTTTTAAAGAGAAATATGTGCCTTGGTATTGATAGAGGACTGCTTTTCAGCAAGGTGCCGTGTTCCTAATGAACACCATAACTAAAACATTCCACTAAAACGTCTAGGCTAGTTAGGAACATAACTCAATTCATTTCCATCCATTTGGAATCATTTAAGGAATATCACTGAACTGCTCATGCTTGGTAAAATGATCAATATTACATTGATTCATTAGCTGATCAGCAGCTCGTGTTGTAAACCGACTGATTGATAATCCTGGCTGATTGATAATCGTGCGTTTGAGTTGCCTTCATCTCCGTCTCGGCTCCCCTGGGGCTTGTGGAAAGGGGGGCAGGGAGAACCTCAGGAGGATCCTACCCATCTGTCACTTTCAGCAGGCGCTAGTGTCTGAGGAGGCCCTGGTCGTTCATTACCTCCACGGTCCTGAAGTGTGGACAACAACCACACAAAGACCAAACTAGAGCCAGGGCTCTATGGAGCCATCCACAACAATGGGGAGAAAAAGACGAGGATACAGAGTGGTGGGAGGCAGAAAACTCCCCGGTTACGTCTCAAATGGCAGCACATCCACCAAAAAGTACACTACTTGGGGCCTGAGGCCTCGTGGAAAATGTAGGGAATAGGGTGCCATTTGGGACGCAAGCCTTGACCTGCGTGTAGAGGACACACTGTGACGTGAAGGAACAGGTTTAGTGCCTTCAGAGGACAGACTCCCCTGGGGGACTGAGAACAACAGAAAGAAGGATGGGGAAACAACCCGGAAAGGGTCAAAGTGATGCAGGGAGGGAAGACAATGGAAGGGGTTGACAGAGAAAGAAAACAAGAGAGAAAGAGAAAAGCAAATGGCAAAAGAGATGGATGTGGAGAATCTGCTGGTGACATTGGGACCTCACGCTGGTGCTGCCGATGTAGCAGCCGGCCGACCGGCCCCTACAACAGACCTCCGCTGGCCTACCGGCCCCTACAACAGATCTCCGCTGGCCTACCGGCCCCTACAACAGATCTCCGCTGGCCTACCGGCCCCTACAACAGACCTCCGCTGCCCGGCCGGCACCTACAACAGACCTCCGCTGCCCGACCGGCCCCTACAACAGACCTCCGCTGGCCGACCGGCCCCTACAACAGACCTCCGCTGCCCAGCCGGCCCCTACAACAGACCTCCGCTGCCCGACCGGCCCCTACAACAGACCTCCGCTGCCCGGCCGGCACCTACAACAGACCTCCGCTGCCCGACCGGCCCCTACAACAGACCTCCGCTGCCCGGCCGGCACCTACAACAGACCTCCGCTGCCCGGCCGGACCCTACAACAGACCTCCGCTGCCCGACCGGACCCTACAACAGACCTCCGCTGCCCGACCGGCCCCTACAACAGACCTCCGCTGCCCGGCCGGCCCCTACAACAGACCTCCGCTGCCCGGCCGGCCCCTACAACAGACCTCCGCTGCCCGGCCGGCCCCTACAACAGACCTCCGCGCGGCCGGCACCTACAACAGACCTCCGCTGGCCGACCGGCCCCTACAACAGACCTCCGCTGCCCGGACCGGCCCCTACAACAGACCTCCGCTGCCCGGCCGGCCTACAACAGACCTCCGCTGCCCGGCCGGCCCCTACAGAACAGACCTCCGCTGGCCGACCGGCCCCTACAACAGACCTCCGCTGGCCGACCGGCCCCTACAACAGACCTCCGCTGCCCAGCCGGCACCTACAACAGACCTCCGCTGCCCGGCCGGCCCCTACAACAGACCTCCGCTGCCCGGCCGGCACCTACAACAGACCTCCGCTGCCCGACCGGCCCCTACAACAGACCTCCGCTGGCTGATGTCGTAAAAATATGCCCGGCCCAATAACATTTCTGGCCGAACTTGTGAATCCTACAACAGACTCCGCTGCCCGACAACAACAACCCTGCTGCCTGGTCCATGGAACAGACTCCGCTGCCCCGGACCCTACAACAGACCTCCGCTGGCCGACCGGACCATCCTTACAACAGTTACTCAGACCTCCGCTGTTAATGATCAAACATTTTTGCCGCTGCCCGATTGTTCCCACAACAGACCTCCGCTGCCCGGCCGGCTTTTTCCCGCCTACAACAACCTCCGCTGAACCGATCCGGCACTGACAGTTTGGTTTACAACAGATTATAGGGCCCGACCAGACCTCCGCTGCCCACAAGTAAATTCTATTAACAGACAACAGACCTCCGCTGGCCGACCGGCCCCTTTTGCAGACCTCCGCTATGGCCGACATTTTTTGATTATGACAACAGACATCTATGGCCTTTTGTATACAGGCTACAACAGACCTCCGCTGGTTACAGGCCCCTACAACAGACTTTTAATGATTCTGTTTCATTACATCAGATTTCACGATATGCTACAACAGATTCACCTACTGCCTGCTTCAACAGACCGGACCTACAACAGACCTCCGCTGGCCGACTGACTGCTTCAACAGACCTCCGCTGGCTGGCTGACTGCCGGCACTTACAACAGACCTCCGCTGGGACCGGCCCCCTTCAACAGACCTCCACTGGCTGGCTGACCTACAACAGACCTCCACTGGCTGGCTGACCCCTTCAACAGACCTCCACTGGCTGGCCGGCACCTACAACAGACCTCCACTGGCTGGCTGACTGCTTCAACAGACCTCCACTGGCTGGCTGACCCCTTCAACAGACCTCCGCTGCCTGGCTGACTGCTTCAACAGACCTCCGCTGCCCGCTGGCCCCTGACAACAGACCTCCGCTGCCCGGCCGGCCCCTACAACAACCTCCGCTGGCTGATGTCTAGAAATATTGGTCCAATAATATTTCTCAGATACCACTTGTGAATTCAAAAGAGACTTTATTACAAAGACCTCCAGCTGGTCCATGGATCAACTGTCTTCCCAGCCTCGGCACACTACTTTTATACAGTTTTCATCCTTAAATCACATAGTTACTCCTCTTTATGTTAATGATCAATTATTTTTTGCTTCGCGCCACTATTGTTCCCACATCCTAAATTCTTCTTTGAGGCAGGCTTTTTCCCGCCTCAACAAATCACTGAACCGATCATATTTGTGGCGCAACTGACAGTTTGGTTTAAAAAATTATAGGGGCCTCTGCCAGGCTGCAGTCACAAGTAAATTCATTATATAGATTATATCAGCACCCACCAGGCTATAGTCATAAGTACATTCATTTTTTGATTATGACATTTCTTATCCATGCATGCATCTGGATTACAATGGGTATCTATTTCTTTTGTATATTGGCTTTTTTTTAGGCTATACAGGTGTGGTTACAGGTTCCTTTAAAACTTTTAATGATTCTGTTTCATTACATCATTATTTCACAATATGCTACTGAAAAATCACCATACTGAAATAGACCTCCACTGGCTGACTGCTTCAATAGACCTCCACTGGCTGGCTGACTGCTTCAATAGACCTCCACTGGCTGGCTGACTGACCACTTCAATAAACCTCCACTGGCTGGCTGACTGCTTCAATAGACCACTGGCTGGCTGACTGCTTCAATAGACCCTCCACTGGCTGGCTGACTGCTTCAATAGACCTCCACTGACTGGCTGACTGCTTCAATAGACCTCCACTGGCTGGCTGACTGCTTCAATAGACCTCCACTGGCTGGCTGACTGACCGCTTCAATAGACCTCCACTGACTGGCTGACTGCTTCAATAGACCTCCACTGGCTGGCTGACTGACCGCTTCAATAGACCTCCACTGGCTGGCTGACCGCTTCAATAGACCTCCACTGGCTGGCTGACTGCTTCAATAGACCTCCACTGGCTGGCTGACTGCTTCAATAAACCTCCACTGATGGGCTGGCTGACTGCTTCAATAGACCTCCACTGGCTGGCTGACTGGCTGGCTGACTGCTTCAATAGACCTCCACTGGCTGGCTGACTGCTTCAATAGACCTCCACTGGCTGGCTGACTGCTTCAATAGACCTCCACTGACTGACTGCTTCAATAGACCTCCACTGGCTGGCTGACTGCTTCAATAAACTTCCACTGGCTGGCTGACTGCTTCAATAGACCTCCACTGGCTGACTGACCGCTTCAATAAACCTCCACTGACTGGCTGACTGCTTCAATAAACCTCCACTGGCTGGCTGACTGCTTCAATAAACCTCCACTGGCTGGCTGACTGCTTCAATAAACCTCCACTGGCTGGCTGACTGCTTCAATAAACCTCCACTGGCTGGCTGACCGCTTCAATAGACCTCCACTGGCTGGCTGACTGTTTCAATAAACCTCCACTGGCTGGCTGACTGCTTCAATAGACCTCCACTGGCTGGCTGACTGCTTCAATAGACCTCCACTTTCTTCTTACTCGCTTGCTGTGTGTTCATCCACGTTACTTACTCACCTCCTCTGGTTTCTCTCTCTTCTACATCTGTCCATTCTTCTCCCATCCATTCTTCTCCCATCCATCACTCAATACCTCAGCACTTCTTCACCCTCTCCATATGGTTCCAATACCTCTGGTGTACACCCTGCAACCTCCA
This sequence comes from Oncorhynchus keta, assembly GCF_023373465.1. Classification (NCBI taxonomy): domain Eukaryota; kingdom Metazoa; phylum Chordata; class Actinopteri; order Salmoniformes; family Salmonidae; genus Oncorhynchus; species Oncorhynchus keta. Next base: position 327,073 of record NW_026290978.1, read on the forward strand.
CATAACTCTCTCCCTCTCCCCTTAAAAAGATCTAGTGTCATTAGCTAGACCAACTGTTCACTTCAAAACAGACTCATTAATATGATTTATCCTGCAGTTAAACCATGAGAGAGAAGGAAGAAAACAAGCTACCAAACAAGCCCGGAGAGTGCAGAGTGAACGCTGGTCGCCTGGGTGTACGAGGGAGCTCACTGCACAATACACACACACTGAACACTAACAGAACAGTGACCCATCTGGCCCACTAGACTTCTCACTCCTCCTTGCTTCCCTGACCTTCGGACACTCAACAGCTCGACAATTAAGGAGCGTCGGGCAATGTCTCATGGGGCCTGCAGCAATTATCAGAGCAGTTTAATAACCATGCTGTTACTCTGTGCCATTACTCTGCCAAGAGAATTTTAGATTCTTCTAATGTAAAAAAAAAAAAGACAACGTATGACAAAACAAAAAAGGTGAGGAAAAATATTCATACACCATCTGTTTCCAGATCCCTCTTGAGCAAGGCTGATTCTGATTCCATCTCAGCTTCAGAAACTTTTACAATAACTAGCGTTTCAAAAATACTCCAACATCACCCGCACCGCAGCCGCCCGTTACTTCAGAGGCTGTAAATTGACTTTACAAGCACTCTGTCAGAAAGCAGCTTTCCTGACACCTGCATTCATCCATCAATCCAAGCCAGCCATAGATCAGCAGCCCGCTTCTGGCAGCCAGCCATAGATCAGCAGCCCGCTTCTGGCAGCCAGCCATGCCAATTAGCTGCTGGGGTGAGGCAACCGCGCACGCCACTGCCCGTGCCAGCCACAGGTCCTGCCAATTAGGTCTGACCTCTGCCTGACCAAATACTGGCGCTGACACATTGGCACTGCGTGTGGGCATCACAGTCTGGATGTCTGGATGGACCAGGGCAGAGTGGGCAGTAAGTAATGGCTAGTCAACAGGCACTCCCAGAGAGAGAATGTGGCACACACACAGCAGGGATTCATATCCTTTGATTGGATGTCAGTTGCCTATTAGCGATAACACACACACACACACACACACTATCGGACTCCAACACATAAAGCCCTTGTGAGTCCCCCAGATAAAGAGAGGCAGCTTTGCAGAAAGAGCAGCACCTCCAGTGGCAGGGGAATGAGACTGGCTTCTGAAGGCCACACTGCTAACATGACTGACCCCTAAAGCCAAGGACACACTGCTAACATGACTGACCCCTAAAGCCAAGGACACACTGCTAACATGACTGACCCCTAAAGCCAAGGACACACTGCTAACATGACTGACCCCTAAAGCCAAGGACACACTGCTAACATGACTGACCCCTAAAGCCAAGGACACACTGCTAACATGACTGACCCCTAAAGCCAAGGACACACTGCTAACATGACTGACCCCTAAAGCCAAGGACACACTGCTAACATGACTGACCCCTAAAGCCAAGGACACACTGCTAACATGACTGACCGCTAAAGCCAAGGACACACTGCTAACATGACTGACCCCTAAAGCCAAGGACACACTGCTAACATGACTGACCGCTAAAGCCAAGGACACACTGCTAACATGACTGACCCCTAAAGCCAAGGACACACTGCTAACATGACTGACCCCTAAAGCCAAGGACACACTGCTAACATGACTGACCCCTAAAGCCAAGGACACACTGCTAACATGACTGACCCCTAAAGCCAAGGACACACTGCTAACATGACTGACTAAAGCCAAGGACACACTGCTAACATGACTGACCGCTAAAGCCAAGGACACACTGCTAACATGACTGACCGCTAAAGCCAAGGACACACTGCTAACATGACTGACCGCTAAAGCCAAGGACACACTGCTAACATGACTGACCGCTAAAGCCAAGGACACACTGCTAACATGACTGACCCCTAAAGCCAAGGACACACTGCTAACATGACTGACCCCTAAAGCCAAGGACACACTGCTAACATGACTGACCCCTAAAGCCAAGGACACACTGCTAACATGACTGACCCCTAAAGCCAAGGACACACTGCTAACATGACTGACCCCTAAAGCCAAGGACACCAAAGACACGGAGCTGGATTCTTCCCCTGTTTATCTGACTCCATACTAAAGACACAGAGCTGGATTCTTCCCCTGTTTATCTGACTCCAAACTAAAGACACGGAGCTGGATTCTTCCCCTGTTTATCTGACTCCATACTAAAGACACGGAGCTGGATTCTTCCCCTGTTTATCTGACTCCATACTAAAGACACGGAGCTGGATTCTTCCCCTGTTTATCTGACTCCAAACTAAAGACACAGAGCTGGATTCTTCCCCTGTTTATCTGACTCCAAACTAAAGACACGGAGCTGGATTCTTCCCCTGTTTATCTGACTCCATACTAAAGACACAGAGCTGGATTCTTCTCCTGTTTATCTGACTCCATACTAAAGACACAGAGCTGGATTCTTCCCCTGTTTATCTGACTCCATACTAAAGACACAGAGCTGGATTCTTCCCTGTTTATCTGACTCCATACTAAAGACACAGAGCTGGATTCTTCTCCTGTTTATCTGACTCCATACTAAAGACACGGAGCTGGATTCTTCCCTGTTTATCTGACTCCAACTAAAGACACAGAGCTGGATTCTTCCCTGTTTATCTGACTCCATACTAAAGACACGGAGCTGGATTCTTCCCTGTTTATCTGACTCCAAACTAAAGACACAGAGCTGGATTCTTCTCCTGTTTATCTGACTCCATACTAAAGACACGGAGCTGGATTCTTCCCTGTTTATCTGACTCCAAACTAAAGACACGGAGCTGGATTCTTCCCTGTTTATCTGACTCCATACTAAAGACACAGAGCTGGATTCTTCCCTGTTTATCTGACTCCATACTAAAGACACAGAGCTGGATTCTTCCCTGTTTATCTGACTCCATACTAAAGACACGGAGCTGGATTCTTCCCCTGTTTATCTGACTCCATACTAAAGACACAGAGCTGGATTCTTCCCCTGTTTATCTGACTCCATACTAAAGACACGGAGCTGGATTCTTCCCCTGTTTATCTGACTCCAAACTAAAGACACAGAGCTGGATTCTTCTCCTGTTTATCTGACTCCATACTAAAGACACGGAGCTGGATTCTTCCCCTGTTTATCTGACTCCAAACTAAAGACACAGAGCTGGATTCTTCCCCTGTTTATCTGACTCCATACTAAAGACACGGAGCTGGATTCTTTCCCTGTTTATCTGACTCCAAACTAAAGACACAGAGCTGGATTCTTCTCCTGTTTATCTGACTCCATACTAAAGACACGGAGCTGGATTCTTCCCTGTTTATCTGACTCCAAACTAAAGACACAGAGCTGGATTCTTCTCCTGTTTATCTGACTCCATACTAAAGACACGGAGCTGGATTCTTCCCTGTTTATCTGACTCCATACTAAAGACACAGAGCTGGATTCTTCCCCTGTTTATCTGACTCCATACTAAAGACACGGAGCTGGATTCTTCCCCTGTTTATCTGACTCCATACTAAAGACACAGAGCTGGAATCTTCCCTGTTTATCTGACTCCAAACTAAAGACACGGAGCTGGATTCTTCCCTGTTTATCTGACTCCATACTAAAGACACAGAGCTGGATTCTTCCCTGTTTATCTGACTCCATACTAAAGACACGGAGCTGGATTCTTCCCTGTTTATCTGACTCCATACTAAAGACACAGAGCTGGATTCTTCCCCTGTTTATCTGACTCCAAACTAAAGACACGGAGCTGGATTCTTCCCCTGTTTATCTGACTCCATACTAAAGACACAGAGCTGGATTCTTCCCTGTTTATCTGACTCCAAACTAAAGACACGGAGCTGGATTCTTCCCCTGTTTATCTGACTCCAAACTAAAGACACGGAGCTGGATTCTTCCCTGTTTATCTGACTCCATACTAAAGACACGGAGCTGGATTCTTCCCTGTTTATCTGACTCCATACTAAAGACACGGAGCTGGATTCTTCTCCTGTTTATCTGACTCCATACTAAAGACACGGAGCTGGATTCTTCTCCTGTTTATCTGACTCCATACTAAAGACACAGAGCTGGATTCTTCCCTGTTTATCTGACTCCATACTAAAGACACGGAGCTGGATTCTTCCCCTGTTTATCTGACTCCATACTAAAGACACAGAGCTGGATTCTTCCCTGTTTATCTGACTCCAAACTAAAGACACGGAGCTGGATTCTTCTCCTGTTTATCTGACTCCATACTAAAGACACAGAGCTGGATTCTTCCCTGTTTATCTGACTCCAAACTAAAGACACAGAGCTGGATTCTTCCCTGTTTATCTGACTCCATACTAAAGACACAGAGCTGGAATCTTCCCCTGTTTATCTGACTCCAAACTAAAGACACGGAGCTGGATTCTTCCCCTGTTTATCTGACTCCATACTAAAGACACAGAGCTGGATTCTTCCCTGTTTATCTGACTCCATACTAAAGACACGGAGCTGGATTCTTCTCCTGTTTATCTGACTCCAAACTAAAGACACGGAGCTGGATTCTTCCCCTGTTTATCTGACTCCAAACTAAAGACACGGAGCTGGATTCTTCCCCTGTTTATCTGACTCCATACTAAAGACACAGAGCTGGATTCTTCCCCTGTTTATCTGACTCCAAACTAAAGACACGGAGCTGGATTCTTCCCCTGTTTATCTGACTCCATACTAAAGACACAGAGCTGGATTCTTCTCCTGTTTATCTGACTCCATACTAAAGACACAGAGCTGGATTCTTCTCCTGTTTATCTGACTCCAAACTAAAGACACAGAGCTGGATTCTTCCCCTGTTTATCTGACTCCAAACTAAAGACACGGAGCTGGATTCTTCCCCTGTTTATCTGACTCCAAACTAAAGACACAGAGCTGGATTCTTCCCCTGTTTATCTGACTCCAAACTAAAGACACAGAGCTGGATTCTTCCCGTTTATCTGACTCCATACTAAAGACACGGAGCTGGATTCTTCCCCTGTTTATCTGACTCCAAACTAAAGACACAGATCTGGATTCTTCCCCTGTTTATCTGACTCCATACTAAAGACACGGAGCTGGATTCTTCCCCTGTTTATCTGACTCCAAACTAAAGACACAGATCTGGATTCTTCCCCTGTTTATCTGACTCCATACTAAAGACACAGATCTGGATTCTTCCCCTGTTTATCTGACTCCATACTAAAGACACGGAGCTGGATTCTTCCCTGTTTATCTGACTCCATACTAAAGACACGGAGCTGGATTCTTCCCCTGTTTATCTGACTCCACACTAAAGACACAGAGCTGGATTCTTCTCCTGTTTATCTGACTCCATACTAAAGACACGGAGCTGGATTCTTCCCTGTTTATCTGACTCCAAACTAAAGACACAGAGCTGGATTCTTCTCCTGTTTATCTGACTCCATACTAAAGACACGGAGCTGGATTCTTCCCTGTTTATCTGACTCCAAACTAAAGACACAGAGCTGGATTCTTCTCCTGTTTATCTGACTCCAAACTAAAGACACGGAGCTGGATTCTTCCCCTGTTTATCTGACTCCAAACTAAAGACACAGAGCTGGATTCTTCCCCTGTTTATCTGACTCCAACTAAAGACACGGAGCTGGATTCTTCCCCTGTTTATCTGACTCCAAACTAAAGACACAGAGCTGGATTCTTCTCCTGTTTATCTGACTCCATACTAAAGACACGGAGCTGGATTCTTCCCCTGTTTATCTGACTCCATACTAAAGACACAGAGCTGGATTCTTTCCCTGTTTATCTGACTCCATACTAAAGACACGGAGCTGGATTCTTCCCTGTTTATCTGACTCCATACTAAAGACACAGAGCTGGATTCTTCCCTGTTTATCTGACTCCAAACTAAAGACACGGAGCTGGAGTCTTCCCCTGTTTATCTGACTCCAAACTAAAGACACGGAGCTGGATTCTTCCCTGTTTATCTGACTCCATACTAAAGACACGGAGCTGGATTCTTCCCTGTTTATCTGACTCCATACTAAAGACACAGAGCTGGATTCTTCCCTGTTTATCTGACTCCAAACTAAAGACACGGAGCTGGATTCTTCCCTGTTTATCTGACTCCATACTAAAGACACAGAGCTGGATTCTTCCCCTGTTTATCTGACTCCAAACTAAAGACACGGAGCTGGATTCTTTCCCTGTTTATCTGACTCCAAACTAAAGACACGGAGCTGGATTCTTCCCTGTTTATCTGACTCCATACTAAAGACACGGAGCTGGATTCTTCTCCTGTTTATCTGACTCCATACTAAAGACACGGAGCTGGATTCTTCCCTGTTTATCTGACTCCATACTAAAGATACGGAGCTGGATTCTTCTCCTGTTTATCTGACTCCATACTAAAGACACAGAGCTGGATTCTTCCCTGTTTATCTGACTCCATACTAAAGACACGGAGCTGGATTCTTCCCTGTTTATCTGACTCCATACTAAAGACACAGAGCTGGATTCTTCCCTGTTTATCTGACTCCATACTAAAGACACGGAGCTGGATTCTTCTCCTGTTTATCTGACTCCATACTAAAGACACAGAGCTGGATTCTTCCCTGTTTATCTGACTCCAAACTAAAAACACAGAGCTGGATTCTTCCCTGTTTATCTGACTCCATACTAAAGACACGGAGATTCTTCCCTGTTTATCTGACTAAAGACACAGAGCTGGATTCTTCCCTGTTTATCTGACTCCAAACTAAAGACACGGAGCTGGATTCTTCCCCTGTTTATCTGACTCCATACTAAAGACACAGAGCTGGATTCTTCCCCTGTTTATCTGACTCCATACTAAAGACACGGAGCTGGATTCTTCCCCTGTTTATCTGACTCCATACTAAAGACACGGAGCTGGATTCTTCCCCTGTTTATCTGACTCCATACTAAAGACACGGAGCTGGATTCTTCCCTGTTTATCTGACTCCATACTAAAGACACGGAGCTGGATTCTTCCCTGTTTATCTGACTCCAAACTAAAGACACGGAGCTGGATTCTTCCCTGTTTATCTGACTCCATACTAAAGACACGGAGCTGGATTCTTCCCTGTTTATCTGACTCCATACTAAAGACACAGAGCTGGATTCTTCCCTGTTTATCTGACTCCAAACTAAAAACACAGAGCTGGATTCTTCCCCTGTTTATCTGACTCCAAACTAAAGACACAGAGCTGGATTCTTCCCTGTTTATCTGACTCCAAACTAAAGACACGGAGCTGGATTCTTCCCTGTTTATCTGACTCCATACTAAAGACACAGAGCTGGATTCTTCCCCTGTTTATCTGACTCCATACTAAAGACACGGAGCTGGATTCTTCCCCTGTTTATCTGACTCCATACTAAAGACACAGAGCTGGATTCTTCCCTGTTTATCTGACTCCACACTAAAGACACGGAGCTGGATTCTTCCCTGTTTATCTGACTCCAAACTAAAGACACGGAGCTGGATTCTTCCCCTGTTTATCTGACTCCATACTAAAGACACGGAGCTGGATTCTTCCCTGTTTATCTGACTCCATACTAAAGACACGGAGCTGGATTCTTCCCTGTTTATCTGACTCCATACTAAAGACACAGAGCTGGATTCTTCCCTGTTTATCTGACTCCATACTAAAGACACGGAGCTGGATTCTTCCCTGTTTATCTGACTCCAAACTAAAGACACGGAGCTGGATTCTTCCCCTGTTTATCTGACTCCATACTAAAGACACGGAGCTGGATTCTTCCCCTGTTTATCTGACTCCAAACTAAAACACAGAGCTGGATTCTTCCCTGTTTATCTGACTCCATACTAAAGACACAGAGCTGGATTCTTCTCCTGTTTATCTGACTCCATACTAAAGACACGGAGCTGGATTCTTCCCCTGTTTATCTGACTCCACACTAAAGACACGGAGCTGGATTCTTCCCTGTTTATCTGACTCCACACTAAAGACACAGAGCTGGATTCTTCCCGTTTATCTGACTCCAACTAAAGACACGGAGCTGGATTCTTCCCTGTTTATCTGACTCCAAACTAAAGACACAGAGCTGGATTCTTCCCTGTTTATCTGACTCCATACTAAAGACACAGAGCTGGATTCTTCCCTGTTTATCTGACTCCAAACTAAAGACACGGAGCTGGATTCTTCCCTGTTTATCTGACTCCAAACTAAAGACACAGATCTGGATTCTTCCCTGTTTATCTGACTCCATACAAAAGACATTTGCTGGATTCTTCCCCTGTTTATCTGACTCCAAACTAAAGACACAGATCTGGATTCTTCCCCTGTTTATCTGACTCCATACTAAAGACACGGATGCTGGATTCTTCCCCTGTTTATCTGACTCCATACTAAAGACACGGAGCTGGATTCTTCTCCTGTTTATCTGACTCCATACTAAAGATACGGAGCTGGATTCTTCTCCTGTTTATCTGACTCCATACTAAAGACACGGAGCTGGATTCTTCTCCTGTTTATCTGAAACTAAAGACACGGAGCACATTATTCTTCTCCTGTTTATCTGACTGCATACTAAAGACACGGAGCTGGATTCTTCCCTGTTTATCTGACTCCACACTAAAGATACGGAGCTGGATTCTTCTCCTGTTTATCTGACTCCAACTAAAGACACTGAGCTGGATTCTTCTCTTGCTCCCTGGTGGAATCATTTATTTATTTATTTTAAAGGAGACGCTGTTTTTAAAAATGCCACAAGTCCATCCAATTCAAAACCCAGCAAGTCTCCTCTAATACCTGGGAAATTAAATGGTGGTCCATTATCAGCAGAGCCCAGTAGGCTGTATGTACAACGCAACAGCATTTGAAAAAACACATTTGTACAAAGGGGACATTTGCTGGAAAAAGCACTTTTTCTAAGGAAGAGAGGGAAGGAGAGAAAGAGGACGGCGGGGAAGAGAGAAGAGTGGGAGAGGGGTGGTGGTTGTGTAAGCTTAACGGAAGTCATTTTCAGGCCAGCCGAGCATCAAATGAAGACAGTTTAACTGGAAATAGGTAGATTTTACGCTGGCACGGGAGAAAAGATGGGCTTGAGGGAGACCGAGGGAGAGCAGTCGTCACGCGTTACATTAAACCCCACTGTTAGCTAGAAAGAAAGGACTTTATGCCAACTCACATTAAAGCCTGGTTATATTGATAGGGCAGACAAACAAAGACAGAGATTTAACCTGGCTACCGCTTCAGACTGCCATTATATCATCAACTGCCATCATCAAGATAATAAGATACTGATAACTATGACAACAGTGATTGTGGTCCATTCAGTTAAAGTGGGAAGATAAACAGGAGTGTATAATTGGATGCAACATATGAGATGAGATAACAATCCACAGGCTTGGAGGTCCATTCTATCTGTTCAGACAAGCCTTCAAATAACAGTCTAGAAATCAACAACCGTTTGTTCTTCACGTCACAAAAAAGCAATGCGACCGGTAACGGCGTTATGAAAAAAGCAATGCGACCGGTAACGGCGTTATGAAAAAAGCAATGCGACCGGTAACGGCGTTGTGAAAAAAGCAATGCGACCGGTAACGGCGTTATGAAAAAAGCAATGCGACCGGTAACGGCGTTATGAAAAAAGCAATGCGACCGGTAACGGCGTTATGAAAAAAGCAATGCGACCGGTAACGGCGTTATGAAAAAAGCAATGCGACCGGTAACGGCGTTATGAAAAAAGCAATGCGACCGGTAACGGCGTTGTGAAAAAAGCAATGCGACCGGTAACGGCGTTGTGAAAAAAGCAATGCGACCGGTAACGGCGTTGTGAAAAAAGCAATGCGACCGGTAACGGCGTTATGAAAAAAGCAATGCGACCGGTAACGGCGTTATGAAAAAAGCAATGCGACCGGTAACGGCGTTATGAAAAAAGCAATGCGACCGGTAACGGCGTTGTGAAAAAAGCAATGCGACCGGTAACGGCGTTATGAAAAAAGCAATGCGACCGGTAACGGCGTTGTGAAAAAAGCAATGCGACCGGTAACGGCGTTGTGAAAAAAGCAATGCGACCGGTAACGGCGTTATGAAAAAAGCAATGCGACCGGTAACGGCGTTATGAAAAAAGCAATGCGACCGGTAACGGCGTTATGAAAAAAGCAATGCGACCGGTAACGGCGTTATGAAAAAAGCAATGCGACCGGTAACGGCGTTATGAAAAAAGCAATGCGACCGGTAACGGCGTTATGAAAAAAGCAATGCGACCGGTAACGGCGTTATGAAAAAAGCAATGCGACCGGTAACGGCGTTATGAAAAAAGCAATGCGACCGGTAACGGCGTTATGAAAAAGCAATGCGACCGGTAACGGCGTTATGAAAAAGCAATGCGACCGGTAACGGCGTTGTGAAAAAGCAATGCGACCGGTAACGGCGTTATGAAAAAAGCAATGCGACCGGTAACGGCGTTGTGAAAAAAGCAATGCGACCGGTAACGGCGTTATGAAAAAAGCAATGCGACCGGTAACGGCGTTGTGAAAAAAGCAATGCGACCGGTAACAGCGTTGTGAAAAAAGCAATGCGACCGGTAACGGCGTTATGAAAAAAGCAATGCGACCGGTAACGGCGTTGTGAAAAAAGCAATGCGACCGGTAACAGCGTTGTGAAAAAAGCAATGCGACCGGTAACGGCGTTGTGAAAAAGCAAACACCTGCTGCTATTCCACCGACTTCTTTACGGAAGTGAAGAAAGGGCGGCCATTTGACACTTTAAGCATATATTTTAAAAGGACGGCTTTTTTGAGGGGACTCTTCGACAAATCACAAATCCGCCACTGTGGACCGTGGAGCTCAAGATTGATGACTCTGGGTTTGATTGAAATGTCTGCCTTGGGGTTGAGCCTGTGTCTGGACTGGAATGGTGTGGCTCGTGATTGATTGGCTGTTCTGAGAGTTTTCGACTCCGGAGGGCAAGAATCGTTGAAAAGCAAAAAGGGATGGCGAAGTGTATGATTTCATTGAAGAGCAGACACACGGACGGACATGCAGACTGTGACTGTGTCTGGTGGCGTATGTCATACGTCAATGTCCTTTTCTCTTCCTCATTGGTTACCATTCACAGCATGATTAGACTAGACTGAAGTGGATTAGCCTAACAGTCACACTGCTACTGGTCAGGAAGTACTGTGCTGCTTTGCTTAAAGCTTACACAGGCATTATTCATATTCAAATCAGCGAGATTAATAATGATGTGTTTTTTGTGTGGAACTTAACCCATCATTCCTTTAGGACTGAGATACGAACCATCAAATGGCTTCAACATACTCCACTTGAATAACATACCGTTAACTCATCAACAACAACAAACGGGACTGTTTTGAAGTGCTTTTGTTATGAAATATTCATTTCTGCGAGAGAAAAAATCCCATCAAAAAACGCACGTCCTTTGAACCACTCCATTGCGTCCGGTCATAGAAGACTGTACTACAGTGTAAGTGTTTTTTCTATAATGAAACCCCTTCTATCCATGTTGCCTCCAACCTTTACACACATCCGCCTGAGTGGCAGAACCCACGTGAGCCTTCACACAGTGGCATGTTCCCCAGCTATAGGACTGGTACATACGCCTGCTGAGAGAACAATAAACAATGCTTAGCGCTTCCTAGTTTAAATTACCGTGGCGGCACCTTAGGGCAGGGGTGTCAAACTCGTTCCATAGGGGAGGATCTGCTGCTTTTAGTTTTTTCCTTTGAATTTGTGTCCAATTAAAGACCTAGACAACCAGGCGAGAGGGCTTCCTAACTAATCAGTGACCTTAACAGATCAATCAAAGACAAGAGAGGAGTAAAAACCTGCAGACACTCGGCTCTCCGTGGAATGAGTTTGACACCTGTACAGTTACACAAGGGAAGCAGAGAGAAGTGGGAAGTCAGGGGGAAACGTCTTATTAACGTCGTAGGAGCAGGGGGAAACGTCTTATTAACGTCGTAGGAGCAGGGAACGGGTTTAATTAACGTCTTAGGGGGAACGGGTTTAATTAACGTCTCAGGGGGAATGGGTTTTATTAACGTCGTAGGAGCAGGGGGAAACGGGTTTAATTAACGTCTCAGGGGGAACGGGTTTAATTAACGTCTCAGGGGGAACGGGTTTAATTAACGTCTCAGGGGGAACGGGTTTAATTAACGTCTCAGGGGGAACGGGTTTAATTAACGTCTCAGGGGGAACGGGTTTAATTAACGTCTCAGGGGGAACGGGTTTAATTAACGTCGTAGAAGAGGGGAAGCAGTAATTGAAATGTTCTGAAGAGACTAGTGGGAATAGTAGAGACTAGCGGTAATAGTCGAGACTAGCGGTAATAGTCGAGACTAGCGGTAATAGTCGAGACTAGCGGTAATAGTCGAGACTAGCGGGAATAGTAGAGACTAGCGGGAATAGTAGAGACTAGCGGTAATAGTCGAGACTAGCGGTAATAGTCGAGACTAGCGGTAATAGTCGAGACTAGCGGGAATAGTAGAGACTAGTGGGAATAGTAGAGACTAGCGGGAATAGTAGAGACTAGCGGGAATAGTAGAGACTAGCGGGAATAGTAGAGACTAGCGGGAATAGTAGAGACTAGCGGGAATAGTAGAGACTAGCGGGAATAGTAGAGACTAGCGGGAATAGTAGAGACTAGCGGGAATAGTAGAGACTAGCGGGAATAGTAGAGACTAGAGGGAATAGTAGAGACTAGCGGGAATAGTAGAGACTAGCAGGAATAGTAGAGACTAGCAGTAATAGTAGAGACTAGCAGGAATAGTAGAGACTAGAGGGAATAGTAGAGACTAGTGGGAATAGTAGAGACTAGTGGGAATAGTAGAGACTAGTGGGAATAGTAGAGACTAGTGGGAATAGTAGAGACTAGCAGGAATAGTAGAGACTAGTGGGAATAGTAGAGACTAGTGGGAATAGTAGAGACTAGCAGGAATAGTAGAGACTAGCAGGAATAGTAGAGACTAGAGGGAATAGTATAGGTGTGTGATAATGTACTGACGCAGATCATCAAGTCTGTGTACTGGACTACTTAAGAGACTAGTGGGAATAGTAGAGACTAGAGGGAATAGTAGAGGTGATAACTAGCAGGAATAGTAGAGACTAGCAGGAATAGTAGAGACTAGAGGGAATAGTATAGGTGTGTGATAATGTGCTGACGCAGATCATCAAGTCTGTGTACTGGACTACGTAGAGACTAGTGGGAATAGTAGAGACTAGTGGGAATAGTATAGGTGTGTGATAATGTGCTGATGCAGATCCTCAAGTCTGTGTACTGGACCACGTAGAGACTAGAGGGAATAGTAGAGACTAGTGGGAATAGTATAGGTGTGTGATAATGTGCTGATGCAGATCCTCAAGTCTGTGTACTGGACCACGTAGAGACTAGAGGGAATAGTAGAGACTAGTGGGAATAGTATAGGTGTGTGATAGTTCTGTGACTGACGCAGATAGTCAAGTCTGTGTACTGGACTACCTAGAGACTAGAGGGAATAGTATGGACTACGCAGATCCTCAAGTCTGAATAGTACTGGACTACGTAGAGACTAGTGGGAATAGTACTGGACTACGTAGAGGAATAGACTAGTGGGAATAGTACTGGACTACGTAGAGTAGAGACTAGTGAATAGTACTGGACTACGTAGAGACTAGAGGGAATAGTACTAGTGGAATAGTAGAGACTAGTGGGAATAGTATGGTGTGTGACGAGATCCTATGTCTGAATAGTACTGGACTACGTAGAGACTAGAGGTGTGGAATAGTCAAGTCTGGTCTACGTAGAGACTAGTGGGAATAGTAGAGACTCTGGAATACGTAGAGACTAGAGGGAATAGTACTGGACTAGTAGAGACTAGCAGGAAATAGTACTGGAATAGTAGAGACTAGCAGGAATAGTAGAGACTAGTGGGAATAGTAGAGACTAGTGGGAATAGTAGAGACTAGAGGGAATAGTATAGGTGTGTGATAATGTGCTGATGCAGATCCTCAAGTCTGTGTACTGGACCACGTAGAGACTAGAGGGAATAGTAGAGACTAGTGGGAATAGTATAGGTGTGTGATAATGTGCTGACGCAGATCCTCAAGTCTGTGTACTGGACTACCTAGAGACTAGAGGGAATAGTATAGGTGTGTGACGCAGATCCTCAAGTCTGTGTACTGGACTACGTAGAGACTAGAGGGAATAGTATAGGTGCGTAGTAGAGACAGATCCTCAAGTCTGTGTGGGAATAGTAGAGACTAGTGAGACTAGTAGGGACTAGTAGAGACTAGTGGGAATAGTAGAGACTAGTGGGAATAGTATAGGTGTGGGACGTAGATCCTCAAGTCTGTGTACTGGACTACGTAGAGACCAGTGGGAATAGTAGAGACTAGGTGGTGAATACAGAGACTAGTGGGAATAGTACTGGACTACGTAGAGACTAGTGGGAATAGTAGAGACTAGTGGGAATAGTAGAGACTAGTGGGAATAGTCAGACTCCTCATGTCTGTGTACTGGACTACGTAGAGACTAGAGGGAATAGGGAATAGTAGAGGTGTAGTGGATAATGTAGAGACGCAGTGGGAATAGTCTGGTACTGGACTACGTAGAGACTCAGAGGGAATAGTACTGGATAGTAGAGACTAGACTAGTAGAGAAGAGGGAATAGTATAGGTGTGTGATAATGTGCTGACGCAGATCCTCAAGTCTGTGTACTGGACTATTTAGAGACTAGTGGGAATAGTAGAGACTAGAGGGAATAGTAGAGACTAGAGGGAATAGTAGAGACTACGAGGAATAGTAGAGAATAGACTGGAATAGTAGAGACTAGAGGAATAGTAGAGACTAGAGACTAGAGGAATAGTAGTGGACTATGAGGAATAGTAGAGACTAGAGGGAATAGTAGAGAGACTAGAGGAATAGACTAGAGGGAATAGTAGTGGACTACGTAGAGACTAGAGGAATAGTAATAGTAGAGACTAGAGGGAATAGTATGGTAGAGACTAGAGGGAATAGTAGTGGACTATCGTCAGAGTCTGAATAGTACTGGACTACGTAGAGACTAGTGGGAATAGTAGAGACTAGAGGGAATAGTAGAGAATAGTGTGATAATGTGTAGAGACTAGAGGGAATAGTACTGGACTACGTAGAGACTAGTGGGAATAGTATAGTGTGTGGAATAGTAGAGACTAGTGGGAATAGTAGAGACTAGAGGGAATAGTAGTGGACTACGTAGAGACTAGAGGGAATAGTACTGGACTACGTAGAGACTAGTGGGAATAGTACTGGACTACGTAGAGACTAGTGGGAATAGTAGAGACTAGTGGGAATAGTAGAGACTAGAGGGAATAGTAGTGGACTACATAGAGACTAGAGGGAATAGTACTGGACTACGTAGAGACTAGAGGGAATAGTACTGGACTACGTAGAGACTAGAGGGAATAGTACTGGACTACGTAGAGACCAGGAATAGTACTGGAATAGTAGAGACTAGTGGGAATAGTAGAGACTAGAGACTAGTGGGAATAGTACTGGACTACGTAGAGACTAGAGGAATAGTAGTGGACTATAGACTAGTGGGAATAGTGTGGAATAGTAGAGACTAGTGGGAATAGTACTGGACTACGTAGAGACTAGTGGGAATAGTAGAGACTAGTAGAGAATAGTAGGGAATAGTAGTGGAATAGTAGAGACTAGTGGGAATAGTAGTGGACTACGTAGAGACTAGAGGGAATAGTAGTGGAATAGTAGAGACTAGTGGGAATAGTAGTGGACTACGAGAGACTAGAGGGAATAGTAGAGACTAGAGGGAATAGTAGTGGACTACGTAGAGACTAGAGGGAATAGTTCTGGACTACGTAGAGACTAGAGGGAATAGTACTGGACTACGTAGAGACTAGAGGGAATAGTTCTGGACTACGTAGAGACTAGAGGGAATAGTACTGGACTACGTAGAGACTAGAGGGAATAGTAGTGGACTACGTAGAGACTAGAGGGAATAGTAGTGGACTACGTAGAGACTAGAGGGAATAGTAGTGGACTACGTAGAGACTAGAGGGAATAGTAGTGGACTACGTAGAGACTAGAGGGAATAGTAGTGGACTACGTAGAGACTAGAGGGAATAGTAGTGGACTACGTAGAGACTAGAGGGAATAGTACTGGACTACGTAGAGATACTGTGGGTTGAACGTATGATACAGGCAGCACAAAGGTCTAAAGAAAAACACAACAAATACTTTGATTTTGGAAGTCAACATCCAGTCAACCTCCAAATCACAGAACTCTATCGTCAGAAATTATTCTTAGTCACAAGGCGTAAGGCTATCAATGTTAGAAATAAAACAGGAACATCCAGGCTACTAGTCTATACAGCCTTGTGTGTGTGTGTGTGTGTGTGTGTGTGTGTGTGTGTGTGTGTGTGTGTGTGTGTGTGTGTGTGTGTGTCCACTCAGGCTTAAATGGCCATCGAGGCAATTCCCCTGGAAGGCTGCGTAATTGGTAGCTATTGCCATGGCGGTGTTGCCATTACAGGATGGCGTGGGGAGCATTCGAGCACAGTACACCTCTACCACTGTGTGTGATGTACCAGGGGTTCTATAGGGCCCTGCTGCCGTGGCGACGTGACATGCATCCTGATGAGAAGACCAATCAATACCTCGTAGAATCAGGAGACTGAAGAGAGAAAACACAACAACTAGCGCTTTCTTCTACCGCTCCAGCCTGACTTATGTAGAGCTTATGTAGGCTAGCCTCTATACCCGGTCCTTACTTCTTCACCTGCTCTCCTCTTCCCATCCCCTCTTCATCCTCTATCACCTAGTATTCCAATCACTCCCCTTACAACCAGTTTCACTGAAATTCCTCCATGGAATAAATATGCTGTAAGGCTGTAGCACAGTATTTTCTTCCCAAGATTTAACATTAAGACCAAGGTATTTCTTTATAATTGGGAAGAAAATACACTTTCTGTAATAGCAAAGCAGCACTTTTTGTAGATCCAGGGACAGGCTTGCTAAGAACCAAATCCCACAATAGCGTAAGGGTTGCAGCCTTGCAGTGGTGTGGGCTTATAGAGAAGACATTTAAAGCTTCTCTAACCTGTAATGTAGCACAGGTTCCTCTAGCTCAGTGGCTCCCAACCTTGTCCTTTCTAGGGACCACCAAATCACCATCAAAAGCTCCAGGACCACTATTCACAGTGTCAGAATTGTTTTACATTAAACATCTTAGCGGTCAAATTTAGACCTCATGTTATCGGTGAATGTAGCAGATGAAATATATTACAGATGTATGTTTGTATTGTGAAAAGTAATGTAAAACGGTTTATAACAGGTTGAAAACCACTGCTCTAGCTGAATGTAAAACTGTTTATAACAGGTTGAAAACCACTGCTCTAGCTGAATGTAAAACTGTTTATAACAGGTTGAAAACCACTGCTCTAGCTGAATGTAAAACGGTTTATAACAGGTTGAAAACCACTGCTCTAGCTGAATGTAAAACTGTTTATAACAGGTTGAAAACCACTGCTCTAGCTGAATGTAAAACTGTTTATAACAGGTTGAAAACCACTGCTCTAGCTGAATGTAAAACTGTTTATAACAGGTTGAAAACCACTGCTCCAGCTGAATGTAAAACTGTTTATAACAGGTTGAAACCACTGCTCTAGCTGAATGTAAAACGGTTTATAACAGGTTGAAAACCACTCTAGCTGAATGTAAAACTGTTTATAACAGGTTGAAAACCACTGCTCCAGCTGAATGTAAAACTGTTTATAACAGGTTGAAAACCACTGCTCTAGCTGAATGTAAAACTGTTTATAACAGGTTGAAAACCACTGCTCTAGCTGAATGTAAAACTGTTTATAACAGGTTGAAAACCACTGCTCTAGCTGAATGTAAAACTGTTTATAACAGGTTGAAAACCACTGCTCTAGCTGAATGTAAAACTGTTTATAACAGGTTGAAAACCACTGCTCTAGCTGAATGTAAAACTGTTTATAACAGGTTGAAAACCACTGCTCCAGCTGAATGTAAAACTGTTTATAACAGGTTGAAAACCACTGCTCCAGCTGAATGTAAAACTGTTTATAACAGGTTGAAAACCACTGCTCTAGCTGAATGTAAAACTGTTTATAACAGGTTGAAAACCACTGCTCTAGCTGAATGTAAAACTGTTTATAACAGGTTGAAAACCACTGCTCTAGCTGAATGTAAAACTGTTTATAACAGGTTGAAAACCACTGCTCTAGCTGAATGTAAAACTGTTTATAACAGGTTGAAAACCACTGCTCCAGCTGAATGTAAAACTGTTTATAACAGGTTGAAAACCACTGCTCTAGCTGAATGTAAAACATAGAAAAAGTTTATAACAGGTTGAAAACCACTGCTCTAGCTGAATGTAAAACTGTTTATAACAGGTTGAAAACCACTGCTCTAGCTGAATGTAAAACTGTTTATAACAGGTTGAAAACCACTGCTCTAGCTGAATGTAAAACTGTTTATAACAGGTTGAAAACCACTGCTCTAGCTGAATGTAAAACTGTTTATAACAGGTTGAAAACCACTGCTCTAGCTGAATGTAAAACTGTTTATAACAGGTTGAAAACCACTGCTCTAGCTGAATGTAAAACTGTTTATAACAGGTTGAAAACCACTGCTCTAGCTGAATGTAAAACTGTTTATAACAGGTTGAAAACCACTGCTCTAGCTGAATGTAAAACTGTTTATAACAGGTTGAAAACCACTGCTCTAGCTGAATGTAAAACTGTTTATAACAGGTTGAAAACCACTGCTCTAGCTGAATGTAAAACTGTTTATCCAGGTTGAAAACCACTGCCAGCTGAATGTAAAACTGTTTATAACAGGTTGAAAACCACTGCTCTAGCTGAATGTAAAACTGTTTATAACAGGTTGAAAACCACTGCTCTAGCTGAATGTTGTTTATAACAGGTCTGAAAACCATCTAGCTGAATGTAAAACTGTTTATAACAGGTTGAAAACCACTGCTCTAGCTGAATGTAAAACTGTTTAAACAGGTTGAAATTTTACTCTTGAATGTAAAACTGTTTATAACAGTTTAAAACCACTGCTCTAGCTGAATGTAAAACTGTTTATAACAGGTTGAAAACCACTGCTCTAGCTGAATGTAAAACTGTTTATAACAGGTTGAAAACCACTGCTCTAGCTGAATGTAAAACTGTTTATAACAGGTTGAAAACCACTGCTCTAGCTGAATGTAAAACTGTTTATAACAGGTTGAAAACCACTGCTCTAGCTGAATGTAAAACTGTTTATAACAGGTTGAAAACCACTGCTCTAGCTGAATGTAAAACTGTTTATAACAGGTTGAAAACCACTGCTCTAGCTGAATGTAAAACTGTTTATAACAGGTTGAAAACCACTGCTCTAGCTGAATGTAAAACTGTTTATAACAGGTTGAAAACCACTGCTCTAGCTGAATGTAAAACTGTTTATAACAGGTTGAAAACCACTGCTCTAGCTGAATGTAAAACTGTTTATAACAGGTTGAAAACCACTGCTCTAGCTGAATGTAAAACTGTTTATAACAGGTTGAAAACCACTGCTCTAGCTGAATGTAAAACTGTTTATAACAGGTTGAAAACCACTGCTCTAGCTGAATGTAAAACTGTTTATAACAGGTTGAAAACCACTGCTCTAGCTGAATGTAACTGTTTATAACAGGTTGAAAACCACTGCTCTAGCTGAATGTAAAACTGTTTATAACAGGTTGAAAACCACTGCTCTAGCTGAATGTAAAACTGTTTATAACAGGTTGAAAACCACTGCTCTAGCTGAATGTAAAACTGTTTATAACAGGTTGAAAACCACTGCTCTAGCTGAATGTAAAACTGTTTATAACAGGTTGAAAACCACTGCTCTAGCTGAATGTAAAACTGTTTATAACAGGTTGAAAACCACTGCTCTAGCTGAATGTAAAACTGTTTATAACAGGTTGAAAACCACTGCTCCAGCTGAATGTAAAATGGTGGTTCCATAGGAACACCATGAATGATCAAGCTGGGCTTTATCAATGACCAGAGAGCATTGATTTGATAAATGTGCTCTGCTAAGTGCAGGGCGGTGGTACGGCAAATGACTTCACAAATCATCTCTGAAAGCACCATCTAGGCCGCAACGTGGGCTTAGTACAACAACCATGCTGCTCCCAAGGGCCCGTTTTCAAATCCTTTGCGACAATTTTACATTTCCCATTACAAAGGCGTTACGTAGTGTCCGTGTCGTGCGATGTAAAGGTAACACACTGATTGACCCATGTTGGAACGATACATATACACAGTTAGGGGTCATCACCAAAGCGTTTCACGTGCTCCATGTGTAAATGTAGCTTGTATCTATGCCAACCTCATATTTAAAATGTCTACAGAGAAATACATTATTCAGAGTGTCTGTACATTATTCTGAATATCAATCATGAAGTCAGAGTGAACATACTCCTGTAATGAAACTGCTTATTTTTCCCCCATTTTAAAGCACTGTGCTACTTCAAAGACAGTTGGGGAAGTGTCTTGGCGGCTGAAGAGAGACTGGTAGATTCCCAAATGACACCCTATTACCTTTAAACTGCACTACTTGTGACAAAAGCAGTGCACTAGAAACGGAATATGGTGCCAATTGGGACGTAGCCAATGAGGAGAGAGAGACAGCCGTCCCAGAGTTAACACCGAAAAATGACAATGAGGGAAGAAGGCGGCGACGAGGCTGTCTTTTAAAGGGAAAAGTCCATTTCCAGTTGAAAAGAACAGCGGGCATATGAGAGGACTGACAGCCTTGACAATTACATGAGTAAAATAGGCGCAGACTCTGTGATAACCCCTCGGATTCTATTAAACTCCAGAACTCTAAATGAATTCTCAAACAGGGAATTCATCACACACTTTCTGCTAAAAGAACAGACTTTCCCTCCTCTTCTGCTCTTTACTCCAGTGTGAGAGAGAGACAGAAACAGAAGTGTCAAAAACAATGTTGTCTGTGTGCAAATATCTGTGAGTGTGTGTGCTCAATTTGCATGTACCCACTCATTTTAAACACGCAGCTCCAGTCTCCTGGGACACACCCATCTCCAGTCTCCTGGGACACACCCAGCTCCAGTCTCCTGGGACACACCCAGCTCCAGTCTCCTGGGACACACCCAGCTCCTGGGACACCCAGCTCCAGTCTCCTGGGACACCCAGCTCCAGTCTCCTGGGACACCCAGCTCCAGTCTCCTGGGACACCCAGCTCCAGTCTCCTGGGACACCCAGCTCCAGTCTCCTGGGACACCCAGCTCCAGTCTCTTGGGGAGAGCGTGTTAAAAGATGGTAAAGGCCCAGGGTTAACCTTGGAGCCAGTAAAAGAGTTTTAAACTGTCTCTCTGTATTACTGCCGCTGCTGTGGCGTGTAATTAGAGGACTGCCGCTGCTGTGACTGTACTACAAGGACTGCCGCTGCTGTGACCTGTACTACAAGGACTGCCGCTGCTGTGACTATACTACAAGGACTGCCGCTGCTGTGACCTGTACTACAAGGACTGCCGCTGCTGTGACCTGTACTACAAGGACTGCCGCTGCTGTGACCTGTACTACAAGGACTGCCGCTGCTGTGACCTGTACTACGAGGACTGCCGCTGCTGTGACCTGTACTACAAGGACTGCCGCTGCTGTGACCTGTACTACGAGGACTGCCGCTGCTGTGACCTGTACTACAAGGACTGCCGCTGCTGTGACCTGTACTACAAGGACTGCCGCTGCTGTGACCTGTACTACGAGGACTGCCGCTGCTGTGACCTGTACTACAAGGACTGCCGCTGCTGTGACCTGTACTACAAGGACTGCCGCTGCTGTGACCTGTACTACAAGGACTGCCGCTGCTGTGACCTGTACTACAAGGACTGCCGCTGCTGTGACCTGTACTACAAGGACTGCCGCTGCTGTGACCTGTACTACAAGGACTGCCGCTGCTGTGACCTGTACTACAAGGACTGCCGCTGCTGTGACCTGTACTACAAGGACTGCCGCTGCTGTGACCTGTGCTGTGACTACGAGGACTGCCGCTGCTGTGACTGTACTACGAGGACTGCCGCTGCTGTGACCTGTACTACAAGGACTGCCGCTGCTGTGACCTGTACTACAAGGACTGCCGCTGCTGTGACCTGTACTACGAGGACTGCCGCTGCTGTGACCTGTACTACAAGGACTGCCGCTGCTGTGACCTGTACTACGAGGACTGCCGCTGCTGTGACCTGTACTACAAGGACTGCCGCTGCTGTGACCTGTACTACAAGGACTGCCGCTGCTGTGACCCGTTCTACAGTACAGTACTGCTGTATACTGATAGTTCTCTCTGGTGGACAGAAGCATGTAACAGTACTGGTAACTTAACGTCTGTCAGATGTCATGTCTCACCTTGAACCTTAACCCAGAGCGCAGGTTTTTCCTCACTAATCATCTGGACAAATCACCATTTCACAGGTGTTCACATCTTGCGAATTTCATAAGGGGAGGGGACATTTGGCCCACAGACTTGCCCAGAACTCACAAAGAGAGGGAGGTGGAGCTACCGCCCTGCTTCCGTTCCCCATTGTAGTATCTTTTGGAACACGTTGGCCCCCAGAACGGGTCCATATGACTGATCTGAGCTATCCGGACATTATTTTAAACAGCACCAAGAGAGGACAGACACTTACATGGAGATACATGGCTGGTCCTATCACTCCCTCCCTCCCTCCAAAAAAAATCATTAAATTAAAGATGACAAAGAACAAAACAGCTCTCTTCACAGATGCTGAAGGCGTATAGAGTCCCCGCTCTTCCTCCCCACCTCCCTCACTTTTACATTTTTCCGATTGGATCGTCGTTCCGAGCGAGGGATCCCTGATACACTCATCCTGCGGCGTGGTGGAATCGCGGCACGCCATGGCGTCTCGGCCACCCAAAATGATTCATTTTTCTATTACAGCAATGAGTGTGTGAAATGAGCTATATAATCAATAGCGTAGGTTTGTAAACAGGGCCCGTTCTCCGGGGAGCGTGTTGTGTGTGTGTGTGTGTGCGCGCCGGTTGTGAGAGAATCTGTTGGCTGTCAAGGCAATGCAGGGATGACGCTGGTCTTGCTATATGTTTATAAGGGCTATTTACAGCAAATAAAGCCATAACTCCCTAAAATGAGG
The DNA here is from genome assembly GCF_023373465.1 of Oncorhynchus keta. Lineage (NCBI taxonomy): Eukaryota > Metazoa > Chordata > Actinopteri > Salmoniformes > Salmonidae > Oncorhynchus > Oncorhynchus keta. The sequence continues at coordinate 350,231 of NW_026290978.1, forward strand.
GTGGCTTTCTCAGACTACATCATAAAGGAAATAAGGGGACAGTGAAATATAAGAGGGCCCTGTAGGAAGATCAATTTCAGTTTAACCTAACCTAACCTATCACAATGATATGGTGGAAGTGAAACCCCTCATTTCTCAGGTCTCTGAGGGGCTAGCGTGTGTGTGTGTGTGTGTGTGTTCGTTCGTGTGTCTAAGAATAATCAATCATTTGGCGGGTGCTTATATTTGTCCTGTTACACATTTGTATTAGTGTGTAATGCAAATGCTCTTATTGTGTAAGGGGTCACACAGGTCAGACGGCTCTATAGACTTTAGTTCACGGCTATGCTCACACACCCAACGTGTCACCGCTCCAGTCATGACCTGTCAATTACCACATATATGTGTGTGTGTGTGTGTGTGTGAGAGAGTGTGTGTTTAACCAATGATGGAAGGGAGCAATATTTAATATGAAAGAAGTGTCATTTCTATGCATTCAAGCTAGAATACAAAAATACATGACTGGTTCCTGCTAAACTGCCCAATTAACAGTGCAGCCATTTAAATTCTAACCTCCTGTACCTCTTCCTGTCCTCAGAAGAGTATTAACAGCCCTGCAAGACATTTGCTAAGTAGTTTCAACAGAAGTTATATGAAGGGCACAGCTCCAAGATCCAGACAAAATGTGAATATCATCTGCAGATGAAAAGCTCACAAGTGGTAAAACTTGGAAATGTTGAAATGTAGCCGACGGGTCATGTTTCAGTGGAGTCCAGTATAACATTAGGATGCCCAGCAGAACAAGATGTTTTACAGATACTAAGATAATACTATATAGTCCTCATGTTTCAGTGGAGTCAGATAATACTATATAGTCCTCATGTTTCACAGTATAGCATTAGGATGCCCAGCAGAAACACTGATAATACTATATTTACAGATAGCTAGCAGAACAAGATGTTTTACAGATACTACTATATGCTCATGTTTCAGCAGTATAGCATTAGGATGCCCAGCAGAACAAGATGTTTTACAGATACTAAGATGTTTTAGTCCTCATGTTTCAGATACTCATGTTTCAGTGGAGTCCAGTATAGCATTAGGATGCCCAGCAGAACATGTTTTACAGATACTAAGATAATACTATATAGTCCTCATGTTTCAGTGGAGACAGTATAGCATTAGGATGCCCAGCAGAACAAGATGTTTTACAGATACTAAGATAATACTATATAGTCCTCATGTTTCAGTGGAGTACAGTATAGCATTAGGATGCCCAGCAGAACAAGATGTTTTACAGATACTAAGATAATACTATATAGTCCTCATGTTTCAGTGGAGTCCAGTATACATTAGGATGCCCAGCAGAACATGTTTTACAGATACTAAGATAATACTATATACCAGTATAGCATTAGGATGCCCAGCAGAACAAGATGTTTTAGTCCTCATGTTTGACATAGCATTAGGATGCCCAAGACAAGATGTTTTACAGATACTAAGATAATACTATATAGTCCTCATGTTTCAGTGGAGTCCAGTATAGCATTAGGATGCCCAGCAGAACATGTTTTACAGATACTAAGATAATACTATATAGTCCTCATGTTTCAGTGGAGTGCAGTATAGCATTAGGATGCCCAGCAGAACAAGATGTTTTACAGATACTAAGATAATACTATATAGTCCTCATGTTTCAGTGGAGTACAGTATAGCATTAGGATGCCCAGCAGAACATGTTTTACAGATACTAAGATAATACTATATAGTCCTCATGTTTCAGTGGAGTCCAGTATAGCATTAGGATGCCCAGCAGAACAAGATGTTTTACAGATACTAAGATAATACTATATAGTCCTCATGTTTCAGTGGAGTGCAGTATAGCATTAGGATGCCCAGCAGAACAAGATGTTTTACAGATACTAAGATAATACTATATAGTCCTCATGTTTCAGTGGAGTCCAGTATAACATTAGGATGCCCAGCAGAACATGTTTTACAGATACTAAGATAATACTATATAGTCCTCATGTTTCAGAGTCCAGTATAGCATTAGGATGCCCAGCAGAACAAGATGTTTTACAGATACTAAGATAATACTATATAGTCCTCATGTTTCAGAGTCCAGTATAGCATTAGGATGCCCAGCAGAACAAGATGTTTTACAGACACTAAGATAATACTATATAGTCCTCATGTTTCAGTGGAGTCCAGTATAACATTAGGATGCCCAGCAGAACAAGATGTTTTACAGATACTAAGATAATACTATATAGTCCTCTGTTTTGGTTATTGGATGGTCCCACCTATGAGGAGCACAGTGATCATCACCCTGGTTACAGAGGGGAATGAGCTGCCATCAGGGCCATTACAGTCATCAACCCCTAGCTAGTGGGTGTACAGACATTTGTTCCAGCCCAGCACTAAAACACTTCATTCACCTAATCAACATCTGATCTTGATGACTGTGAAAGTCAGTGTTTGTGCTGGGCTGAGACTGGAACAAAACCAATTGACGAAGGGGGGGGGGTTGAAAAACGGTTGGGGGGTTAGGGACTTACGTAAAGCTGGGTGCGTAGCCTCTCGTCCTCAGCGCTGACCTTCTCCCTCATGACAGCCTGCGTCAGGGTATTATGGGTCGTGGCTCTCTCCAGCTCCAGGATACGACCCACCTCATCCTTCACACTGGCCTGGGCCTCAGCCTCAGCAAAGGATGCAGCATGGACCTTCTCCTCCTCCAGCCTGACAGAGACAGACAGTTAACATTTACAACACTAGAAAAAGGACAGACGCACATAAGCATAAGCAAGCAGACACGTAAACACATGAGATACACACAAACATACACAGCTCAAGTTTATGAAAACTGAAAAGTAGTGTGTGTAATTATAATTTTGCTGAGTTTGATAGTCACATTGTTTCTAGTAAGTGAATATCTCAGGAATAGTTAAACGAGTTGTCAGGACTATAATAATTTTTATCACATTAAATAAGAGCTCATCAGGAAATGTCCTCTGTAGTGGCCACCCAGATGCCATAACTATGTTATTCACCTAAATTAAACATTAGTTCCATAAATGAGCCTTTTAGTCCATACGTGTCCTCCTATGACTTGGACGTTATGGTGAACACTCACTAGTCTTTCCCTCTCATTTTAGTAGATGTACTTTGCCGTAATGATCTGATCACACCATGCAACGAGGGATGTAGCCGACAGTCAGAGAGGGAAAACGAACAGTGTTGATAGGCAGGTGGACTGTCCAAAGGGGTTACAAGGTAAAAGTGGGAGGCGGGATTAGGTCGTCTCCTGTCCTCCTTGCTTGGCAGAGATCTCAGAAAAGGCAACTTCATAACATAAAATGTACTGTATATGCCATATCAAATAATCAACTGGACTTCCCGAATGTCGTATTTTAGCTATGACAGAACGTACATGTGTTGTTGTAGATTTGCGTTATTCCACAAAGTTCTATCAGGTGCTGCAGTGAGTGGGAGGGGGCTGTATAACCACGTGATGTAGCTCTCCCTCACTCTCCCTGAGGGAAAGAGGTGAGCACTTTGACAGACAGTCCAATGAGTCAGAGGGTTTAGGAACAGGCACATTTTGCCTGAGATTCATTTAGACATGACACTTTCCTGCGAAACCCCCTCCGGATGTATTTACATAGGAAGAGTGCAGTGTTATTTTGAGCTGGTAAACCTGCACACACTTCCCACCAGGCAGTTGGAACGATGCAACTTTTTGAAGCGTCACTAGGCATTAGATTCTTATAGTTGCCTGGCAACACGTTCATCGCTACACTGCGCTGGTGTGATTGGTGAAGGTCCCTGAACAGTGAGATCCAAACTGTTCCTCTGTTCAGAATCAAACACACCAGCCTAATATACAGTGCATTCATAAAGTACTCAGACCCCTTGACTTTTGCCACATTTTGTTAGTTAACAGCCTTATTCTAAAATAGATTACATAGATTTTTTCCCCTCATCAATCTACACACAATACCCCATAATGACAAAGTAAAACCTTTTTGGGGGACATTTATGCAAATTTATTCAAAAATAAATAATTTACATAAGTATTCAGACCCTTTAGTCAGTACTTTTTGAAGCACCTTTGGCAGCAATTACAGCCCGAGTCTTCTTGGGTATGATGCTACAAGCTTGGGACTTCTTCTCTGCAGATCCTCTCAAGCTCTGTCAGGCTGGATGGGGAATGTCGCTGCACAGATATTTTCATGTCTCTCCAGAGATGTTCGATTGTGTTCAAGTCCGGGCTCTGGCTGGGCCACTCAAGGACATTCAGAGACTTGTCCTGAAGACATTCCTGAGTTGTATTGGCTGTGTGCTTAGGGTTGATGTCCGGTTGGAAGGTGAACCTTTGCTCAGGTCTAAGGTCCTGAGCGCTCTGGAGTGGGCTGTCTTGTGCCTTTTACTGAGGAGTGGCTTCCGTCTGGCAACTCTACCATAAAGGCCTAATTGATGGAGTGCTGCAGAGATGGTTGTCTTTCTGGAAGGTTCTGCCATCTCCACAGAGGAACTCTGGAGCTCGGTCAGTGACCATTGGGTCGTTGGTCTCCTCCCTGACCAAGGCCCTTCTCCCCTGATTGCTCAGTTTGGCCGGGCGGCCAGCTCTAGAATGATTCTTGGTGGTTGCAAACTTCTTCCACTTACGAATGATGGAGGCCCCTGTGTTCTTGGTGACCTTCAATAATGCAGTAATGTATTGGTACCCTTCCCCAGATCTGTGCCTCGACACAATCCTGTCTCGGAGCTCTACGGACAATTCCTTTGACCTCATGGCTTGGTCTTTGTCCTGAAATGTACTGTCAACTATGGGACCTTATATAGACAGGTGTGTGCCTTTCCAAATCATGTCCAATCAATTGAATTTACCACGGGTGGACTCCAATCAAGTTGTAGAAACATCAAGGATGTTCAATGGAAACAGGATGAACCTGAGCTCAATTTCAAGTCTCATAGCAAAGGGTCTGAATACTTACGTAAATAAGGTATTTCTGTTTCAATACATTCGCAAACATTTTTTAACACTGTTTTCACTTTGTCATTATGGGGGATTGTGTGTAGATTGATTACATAATTTTTTTCTCATCAGTTTTAGAATAAGGCTGTAACATAACAAAATGTGGAACAAAGGGTCTGAATACTTTCCAAAGGCACTGGAAGTGAAGTAAAGACACACTGAACCACTGCGGAGAAATGTGGGTGTAATTAGCCTACAATACTGACTGAGGAAATATATCAAATCAACTACGTTGACCTACGCTCTAAAATAGACCTTAAACTATTCTATGGCTGAAACAGTAACAGGAAGGTTAGAAATCACAGCTAGATGGGTGGTCCGATAGTGATCAACCAAAGTTAAAATAACATTCCTATGACCACCAGTCCACAACAACCCATCATTAAATTGATAGAGGAATCAAACAGTTCATCATCCACCACTAAGACCTTCTATAGGTTGACTGGCCCTGGGTGACATGGTCCAATATACAGCTGATGTTTGGTCTGCTACCTCTGATGTCAGAGAGCAGGGGGGAGCAGGGGTGACGTGCAATGTCTTTCAGAGTGAAGCAGAGCGAGAGAGGGGGAAGAACAGAGAGTCTAGCCATGTCGTGTCTCCCAGTCCACTGAGCTGCACATGTCAGCACTCTCCATCCATCATGGGCTCTCTCACACACACACACACACACACACACACAGTAGAATAACATTCCTTTTCAAAAGATAAAAACATTCTGTTTTCCATCTCTCCCGTGTAATAGTGAGTGAGCATGCAGGTCTTCTGTGTGTGTTTACATGCCTGTCTGCCCGTGTGTTAGTGTCAGGTGTGTGTGTTTACATGTCTGTCTGCCCGTGTGTTAGTGTCAGGTGTGTGTGTTTACATGTCTGTCTGCCCGTGTGTTAGTGTCAGGTGTGTGTGTGTTTACATGTCTGTCTGCCCGTGTGTTAGTGTCAGGTGTGTGTGTGTTTACATGCCTGTCTGCCCGTGTGTTAGTGTCAGGTGTGTGTGTGCTCTGAGATCATCTTTAATGGCCCCTTTCCTCCACCAGGTCCTACAGACCTTTGAAGACACTGAAGGAGCCCAGGGAGTGAGAGGAGATCGGGTTGAAGGCAGCTAAAGGAGCGGCCATTAGCCCTGGCCAACAACAGAGCAACTCAGACAATAGACGAAAAGTCCCCACCGTAACAATGAGAAGTAATGGGAGTGCCTTGCTGAGAAACAGCAGCAAAGCAAAACCTTTAAAACCCACGCACACACCCTTAACTGCAAACCCAAGCAAAACGGCTATCGCAGGGCAAGGTGCTATCTATCCACCTCACCTCTATTGCTTTCTGATCATTATTGTCCGTCTAGGGATATTGGACACATTTTTCATTCGCTGTGGAAGACTGGCAAGAGAGAAAGTGTGTGTGTGTGGGGTGTGTGTGTGTGTGTACCTACCAGGTGGGAAGGAATCATCTTCCTGGGAATAGGTGGATGCCTTTCCCCCTCCACATGTGGAGATGAAGAGAGACTATAATCTTTGGTTAAAGAACTGGAAAAATAGATTGGCTGTTTGGGGCTGGGTGTGTTTTTTGATGGCTCAGTGGTTTGATACTTGAAATAGGGTGAGGGTGTGTAAAAGAAGGTTATTGAGGGGTATCATCACTTTGGAGAGGACTGCATGTGCTCCTCAGCCACTCCAGAGAGGCACCCAAAACACAACACTCTGCTTTCAGCACGTTGAAAGTGACCTTGAACAAGAAGTACTTCACTTTTGGTGACAGAGTGAAATGTAGGAAAAATAAACTGCCTTCACAAATGTTATGGCGAGTCCTTAACGAGTCCTTAAAAAACTATTGACAGATGTTCAGTCAGGTCAACATGAACATACAGTAGGTGTTGAGGTTAAGGTCAGGCAAACAGTGATCATGTTAGGTCAACATGAACATACAGTAGGTGTTGAGGTTAAGGCCAGGTGTGATCATGAGGTCCCATTTTTTTCTACAGTAGGTGTTGAGGTTAAGGCCAGGCAAACAGTGATCATGTTAGGTCAACATGAACATACAGTAGGTGTTGAGGTTAAGGCCAGGCAAACAGTGATCATGTTAGGTCAACATGAACATACCAGTGCATGTTAGGTCAACATGAACAACAGTAGGTGTTGAGGTTAAGGCCAGGCAAACAGTGATCATGTTAGGTCAACATGAACATACAGTAGGTGTGTCAACATGAACATACATGTTAAGTCAACAGGTACAGTAGGTGTTGAGGTTAAGGTCAGGCAAACAGTGATCATGTTGTCAACATGAACATACAGTAGGTGTTGAGGTTAAGGTCATGCAAACAGTGATCATGTTAGGTCAACATGTACACAGTAGGTAAGGCGAGGCAAACAGTGATCATGTTAGGTCAACATGTACTTACCACTATGTGGTAAGGTCAATTAAACAGTGATCATGTTAGGTCAACATGAACATACATGGTAGGTGTTGAGGTTAAGGCCACCCTTATTTGCAGGCGTTCCAAACCATTCTCTACAGTAGGTGTTGAGGTTGCCCTACGGCCTCTTGCTTCTCAAACTACCCAAATACACTGACATGTCTTTTAAAGAGAAGGTTTAACACACTTTTATGGACTTTGCACCAATTTAACTTCCATTCATTATTATGTGTTATGTTGTGTCACATGTGTAACTAGGTTGAATGCTGCCATCTTGGTCAGAACCCACTGGAAAAAAGATGCCAATCTCAATGTGATTTATCTGGTTAAACACACACACACACACACACACACACAATTAAACACTTACACAAACCACACACACACACACTGACATGTCTTTTAAAGAGAAGGTTTAACACACATGGACTTTGCACCAATTTAACTTCCACATTATTATGTGTTATGGTGTCAACAAACTGCCATCTTTGAACTTCCAAAAATACTGTACATCAGATCTACATCAAAGACCCCTCCTCATCCCTCATCTCCTACACTTCCCCATAAAATCTCACATTCTCTCCGCTCGCAGAGTTGTAGATATGGATTGTGGCAGTCTTGCGTAACGGTGCTGAGGTGTGCCCAGGGCCCAAACCAAACGCCTCTGAACAAAGAGGTTTAAAGGCACCATGCAATTTTAATGTGGGAATAATGTTGTTGAATGCTGGGGATGAATCATTGATGGGGGGCTCACCCAACTCCTAGGGGCAAAGGAGGCTATGGGGGGGTAGAGGCTGGTATAACCAGGTGGTGGAGGGTGGCTCTAGATACCTTATACCTTTCAGTCAGTCAGTGAAGTAGTACCACCTTTCTATAGGAGTTGAGCCCCTCTTCCACCTGGCCAATGAGGACGCCTGGTGTGACCTGTACTGTACTAATAAGAGCGTCTGCTGAATGACTTAAATGTAAATGTAAAGCTGCTTCTCTCACTATGCAGACAGAAAAAGCAAATGTGAATTCTAATTTACCTTTGTTTTCCGCTAATGAATCAAACACAAGGTACAAGCAGAAAAAGCTATTAATGGACTGTGTTAGGGAGAGGAAATCCTAACTCATTTGTATTGTTGTTTACAGAAATGACAATTAACTTGAGGGGAAAAACACACTCCTCCCCAGAGAGAGGCAGACAACATGAGGAAATGTATCAGGTGTGAAATGATCTCCAGTGCTGGAGCCTGAGGGCATATAGGACCTGTGCTGCCTCATCCTAATGGTGAGCTGCTCTAGAGATGCGTAAGTAAAGAAATATATTTACTAGAATGGACATACCCATTCAAAGTCAACATTCTGTGATGAGTGGATTCCATTTCTATGGTGACAGAAGGGAGAGACGCACTCCATAAGTGCAACACATTTAGTCACACAACCATCCATGTGTCAAGTCATCTACATGTTGATAAGGCTACTAAGTTAATGGTGTGAATGCATCTCACCTCTGATAAAAGGGTAGTACTGAAAAGAAGGGAGAGAAAAGGCCTAGACAGCTGCTAGTGTGTGATACATCTTCACTTTCGTCTTGGCGTAATGTACCCAGCCGGTAAAACACTGGTATCCCTCTGGGACCGGTTCGTACAGAAAACATCCTCCATTCAGGCTGCAAAGGCATCCGTTTCTTCCTTAAGTAGTTTTAATTGCGTGCTGCTGGATTTTGGGGGGGAATATGCGTACAGTCTTCTTCCTTAATAAAACTACATTTTCACAACCGTTTTCAGATATATTCCGGAAGATGCACACTGCAGCAGTCTGTTGTTAACCCCTGGCTGAGCACAGGCACAACATCAGGAAGTAGCAGTAGCCACTCTAGCATGGTGGTGGAAAATTAGGTTTATTTTCCCGTTTTTGTGGGAGGGAGCAAAGGAAATGAATAGAAGGAGGTGAGAGAGAGGGAGTGAGTGAGAGGCTCAGTTGGTAGAACATAGCGCTTGCAACGCCAGGGTTGTGGGTTCGATTCCCACAGGGAAACAGCATGGAAAATGTAAGCACTCACTGCTGTCAGTCGGATAAGAGCATAAGTTAAATGACTAAAATGTAAATGGAGAGAGAGGAGTAAGCGAACAAAACAGATATGACCTCAGTCATTAAGAGTGATCTAAAATAGAGAAAGAAGTCCAAATGTCAGGCTGGTTAAAGAGGAGAGACGGATGCTGGGAAAAGGTCAATGGTATCGCAGTATTATCAAGAAACAGTGGGAATATAAACCTCTGCCGTAGCAACACGCACCAATTACTAGCCGAACAAGGAGAGGGAGCCTAGCCAACAGGGTCATGGAAGAACAATTATTTGTATTTATTATGGATCCCCATTAGCTGTGCCAGCAGCTACTCTTCCTGGGGTCCAGCAAAATTAAGGCTGTTTACACTATTTGAAAAGAATACATTCACAGATTTCACAACACACTGTGTGCCCTCAGGACCCTTCTTCACCACTACCACATATCTACAGTACAAAATGTGTACATAGTGCGGCAGGTAGCCTAGTGGTTAGAGCGCTGTGCCAGTAACCTAAAGGTTGCTGGATCGAATCCCAGAGCTAACAAGGTAAAAATCTGTCGTTCTGCCCCTCACAAGACTGTTCCCCGGAAGGCCATCATTGTAAATAAGAATTTGCTCTTAACTGACTTGCCTTTGTTAAATAAAGGTTAAATATATATATATATTTATGTTATCGTGCATGTGTGTGTACACATGCATGTGTCTATGTTTGTGTTGCTCCACTGTTCCATAAGGTGTGTTTTTATTTGAGGGGAAGTACTGCTTTCTGAAGTTCCTCATGTGGCGTCTGTGATAGTGAAGTGTGTATGTACTAACACTAGAACCGCTGGGCCTCCTCTTCAAGCCAGTGAGTAGTCATTCTGACTGCAACATTCTAACACTAGAACCGCTGGGCCTCCTCTTCAAGCCAGTGAGTAGTCATTCTGACTGCAACATTCTAGCACTAGAACCGCTGGGCCTCCTCCTCAAGCCAGTGAGTAGTCATTCTGACTGCAACATTCTAACACTAGAACCGCTGGGCCTCCTCTTCAAGCTAGTGAGTAGTCATTCTGACTGCAACATTCTAACACTAGAACCGCTGGGCCTCCTCTTCAAGCTAGTGAGTAGTCATTCTGACTGCAACATTCTAACACTAGAACCGCTGGGCCTCCTCTTCAAGCTAGTGAGTAGTCATTCTGACTGCAACATTCTAACACTAGAACCGCTGGGCCTCCTCTTCAAGCCAGTGAGTAGTCATTCTGACTGCAACATTCTAACACTAGAACCGCTGGGCCTCCTTTTCAAGCTAGTGAGTAGTCATTCTGACTGCAACATTCTAAATCTAGAACCGCTGGGCCTCCTCTTCAAGCTAGTGAGTAGTCATTCTGACTGCAACATTCTAAATCTAGAACCGCTGGGCCTCCTCTTCAAGCTAGTGAGTAGTCATTCTGACTGCAACATTCTAACACTAGAACCGCTGGGCCTCCTCTTCAAGCTAGTGAGTAGTCATTCTGACTGCAACATTCTAACACTAGAACCGCTGGGCCTCCTTTTCAAGCGAGTGAGTAGTCATTCTGACTGCAACATTCTAACACTAGAACCGCTGGGCCTCCTCTTCAAGCCAGTGAGTAGTCATTCTGACTGCAACATTCTAACACTAGAACCGCTGGGCCTCCTTTTCAAGCGAGAGTGAGTAGTCATTCTGACTGCAACATTCTAACACTAGAACCGCTGGGCCTCCTCTTCAAGCCAGTGAGTAGTCATTCTGACTGCAACATTCTAACACTAGAACCGCTGGGCCTCCTCTTCAAGCCAGTGAGTAGTCATTCTGACTGCAACATTCTAACACTAGAACCGCCAGTGAGTGTCATTCTGACTGCCTCTAGAACCGCTGGGCCTCTTCAAGCTAGTGAGTAGTCATTCTGACTGCAACATTCTAACACTAGAACCGCTGGGCCTCCTCTTCAAGCCAGTGAGTAGTCATTCTGACTGCAACATTCTAACACTAGAACCGCTGGGCCTCCTCCAAGCAGTGAGTAGTCCTGACTGCAACATTCTTAGAACCGCTGGGCCTCCTCCAGTGAGTAGTCATTCTGACTGCAACATTCTAACACTAGAACCGCTGGGCCTCCTTTTCAAGCCAGTGAGTAGTCATTCTGACTGCAACATTCTAACACTAGAACCGCTGGGCCTCCTCTTCAAGCTAGTGAGTAGTCATTCTGACTGCAACATTCTAACACTAGAACCGCTGGGCCTCCTCTTCAAGCTAGTGAGTAGTCATTCTGACTGCAACATTCTAACACTAGAACCGCTGGGCCTCCTCTTCAAGCCAGTGAGTAGTCATTCTGACTGCAACATTCTAACACTAGAACCGCTGGGCCTCCTTTTCAAGCCAGTGAGTAGTCATTCTGACTGCAACATTCTAACACTAGAACCGCTGGGCCTCCTCTTCAAGCCAGTGAGTAGTCATTCTGACTGCAACATTCTAACACTAGAACCGCTGGGCCTCCTCTTCAAGCCAGTGAGTAGTCATTCTGACTGCAACATTCTAACACTAGAACCGCTGGGCCTCCTCTTCAAGCCAGTGAGTAGTCATTCTGACTGCAACATTCTAACACTAGAACCGCTGGGCCTCCTCTTCAAGCCAGTGAGTAGTCATTCTGACTGCAACATTCTAACACTAGAACCGCTGGGCCTCCTCTTCAAGCCAGTGAGTAGTCATTCTGACTGCAACATTCTAACACTAGAACCGCTGGGCCTCCTCTTCAAGCCAGTGAGTAGTCATTCTGACTGCAACATTCTAACACTAGAACCGCTGGGCCTCCTCTTCAAGCCAGTGAGTAGTCATTCTGACTGCAACATTCTAACACTAGAACCGCTGGGCCTCCTCTTCAAGCAGTGAGTAGTCATTCTGACTGCAACATTCTAACACTAGAACCGCTGGGCCTCCTCTTCAAGCTAGAGAGTAGTCATTCTGACTGCAACATTCTAACACTAGAACCGCTGGGCCTCCTCTTCAAGCCAGTGAGTAGTCATTCTGACTGCAACATTCTAACACTAGAACCGCTGGGCCTCCTCTTCAAGCCAGTGAGTAGTCATTCTGACTGCAACATTCTAGCACTAGAACCGCTGGGCCTCCTCTTCAAGCCAGTGAGTAGTCATTCTGACTGCAACATTCTAACACTAGAACCGCTGGGCCTCCTCTTCAAGCTAGTGAGTAGTCATTCTGACTGCAACATTCTAACACTAGAACCGCTGGGCCTCCTCTTCAAGCTAGTGAGTAGTCATTCTGACTGCAACATTCTAACACTAGAACCGCTGGGCCTCCTCTTCAAGCTTCAAGCCAGTGAGTAGTCATTCTGACTGCAACATTCTAACACTAGAACCGCTGGGCCTCCTTTTCAAGCTAGTGAGTAGTCATTCTGACTGCAACATTCTCTAGAACCGCTGGGCCTCCTCTTCAAGCCAGTGAGTAGTCATTCTGACTGCAACATTCTAACACTAGAACCGCTGGGCCTCCTCTTCAAGCTAGTGAGTAGTCATTCTGACTGCAACATTCTAACACTAGAACCGCTGGGCCTCCTCTTCAAGCCAGTGAGTAGTCATTCTGACTGCAACATTCTAACACTAGAACCGCTGGGCCTCCTCTTCAAGCCAGTGAGTAGTCATTCTGACTGCAACATTCTAACACTAGAACCGCTGGGCCTCCTCTTCAAGCCAGTGAGTAGTCATTCTGACTGCAACATTCTAACACTAGAACCGCTGGGCCTCCTCTTCAAGCCAGTGAGTAGTCATTCTGACTGCAACATTCTAACACTAGAACCGCTGGGCCTCCTCTTCAAGCCAGTGAGTAGTCATTCTGACTGCAACATTCTAACACTAGAACCGCTGGGCCTCCTCTTCAAGCCAGTGAGTAGTCATTCTGACTGCAACATTCTAACACTAGAACCGCTGGGCCTCCTCTTCAAGCCAGTGAGTAGTCATTCTGACTGCAACATTCTAACACTAGAACCGCTGGGCCTCCTCTTCAAGCCAGTGAGTAGTCATTCTGACTGCAACATTCTAACACTAGAACCGCTGGGCCTCCTCTTCAAGCTAGAGAGTAGTCATTCTGACTGCAACATTCTAACACTAGAACCGCTGGGCCTCCTCTTCAAGCCAGTGAGTAGTCATTCTGACTGCAACATTCTAACACTAGAACCGCTGGGCCTCCTCTTCAAGCCAGTGAGTAGTCATTCTGACTGCAACATTCTAACACTAGAACTCAAGCTAGTGAAGTCATTTCTAACATTCTAACACTAGAACCGCTGGGCCTCCTCTTCAAGCTAGTGAGTAGTCATTCTGACTGCAACATTCTAACACTAGAACCGCTGGGCCTCCTCTTCAAGCTAGTGAGTAGTCATTCTGACTGCAACATTCTAACACTAGAACCGCTGGGCCTCCTCTTCAAGCTAGTGAGTAGTCATTCTGACTGCAACATTCTAACACTAGAACCGCTGGGCCTCCTCTTCAAGCTAGTGAGTAGTCATTCTGACTGCAACATTCTAACACTAGAACCGCTGGGCCTCCTCTTCAAGCTAGTGAGTAGTCATTCTGACTGCAACATTCTAACACTAGAACCGCTGGGCCTCCTCTTCAAGCCAGTGAGTAGTCATTCTGACTGCAACATTCTAACACTAGAACCGCTGAGCCTCCTCTTCAAGCTAGTGAGTAGTCATTCTGACTGCAACATTCTAACACTAGAACCGCTGGGCCTCCTCTTCAAGCCAGTGAGTCAGACTGCAACATTTAACACTGACTGCAACATTCTAACACTAGAACCGCTGGGCCTCCTCTTCAAGCCAGTGAGTAGTCATTCTGACTGCAACATTCTAACACTAATTAATACATTTCATATAGGCGATCACAAAAATGTTAATTTGGTTGTGTTTACGATGGTCTCAAGTAACATGAGAACAAAAGCATTTATTAGTTTATGTTGCTGTAGACTATATGTAAAACATGTCAATAATAAAACAAAAAATAATGAATCAAGTGTTCAATCAATTGTATTTTTGGAGGCTATGTTACAACTATTAAACAGAAAGCATGTGTGCTGGATGGGGTTGCACATTTTTGGGAATAATCAGAGGTGGAAACTTTCCATGGGAATTAACGGGAATATATGCAAATGAATATTAACACCATTTAAAATGTAGATGTTTTTTTGCATTGTATATATTTACCATATCATATGGAGACAGAAACATGAACCTTTAACCTTATCATAAGTAGACATAAAGCCCTTGCTTGGAAGTGTACTTTGCCAAAATACCAAGAACCTTGCCCTCATCCAGGCCAAGGTGGCGAGACACGGTATTGATGACACCATAGGCCTTGTTGATCTCTGCATCAGATAGGATGCTCCAGCATACTTGGGGTCCAACATGTACGCTGCGGCGGGTATGGGCTTCAGGCAGAAGTCTAAATGCTTTTTGATGCATTTCAGAACAGCAGTTTCCTCTGCTTGGAGCAACAGTGATGTGGGCAGGGCAGTATAGATTTCTTCTCTGACATCTGCAAGCAGAGTCTGAACATCAGACAGGATGGCATTGTCTTCCTCAATCAGTGCAATGGCTACTGCAATAGGTTTCAGGCTGCTTACCACACTCTCCCAAAATACATCATTTAGGAGGATCCTCTTGATGGGGCTGTCCATGTCAGCAGACTGTGATATGGCTATTTCTTGGAGACATGCCTTCCCCTCCAGGAGACTGTCAAACATGATGACAACACCACCCCAACAGGTGTTGCTGGGCAGCTTCAATGTGGTGCTCTTATTCTTCTCACTGCTTGGTGAGGTAGATTGCTGCTATAATTACCATTTCCGAGGCTCTCTTGTCAAGTGTATCAATTGTTTTCAGTGTCATGATGTCCTTGAGGAGCAGATTCAATGCATGAGTAGCACAGCCAATGGGTGTGATGTGAGGGTTGGACTCCTCCACTTTAGACCAAGCAGCCTTCATGTTCGCAGCATTGTCTGTCACCAGTGCAAATACCGACTGTGGTCCGAGGTCATTGATGACTGCCTTCAGCTCATCTACAATGTAGAGACCGGTGTGTCCATTGTCCCTTGTGTCTGTGTTCTTGTAGAATACTGGTTTGAGGGGTGGAGATGATGTAGTTAATTATTCCTTTCCCACGAACATTCGACCACCCATCAGAGATGATTGCAATACAGTTTGCTTTCTCTATGATTTACTTGAACTCTGTTGAACTCTGCACCCAGCAAATGAGTAGAAGCATGTCTGGTTGGAGGGGTGTATGCTGGGCGAAGAACATTCAGCAATCTCTTCCAATACACATTGCCTGTGAGCATCAGAGGTGAACCAATTGCACACACAGCTCAAGCAAGACATTCATCAGCATTTCTCTGGCTACGTTTCTCCATTGAGTCAAAAAACGTCTGATTACAGGAGGACCATGAGCTGTTGCTGTTGATAAGGTGTCCGATTACAGGAGGACCATGAGCTGTTGCTGTTGATAAGGTGTCCGATTACAGGAGGACCATGAGCTGTTGCTGTTGATAAGGTGTCCGATTACAGGAGGACCATGAGCTGTTGCTGTTGATAAGGTGTCCGATTACAGGAGGACCATGAGCTGTTGCTGTTGATAAGGTGTCCGATTACAGGAGGACCATGAGCTGTTGCTGTCGATAAGGTGTCTGATTCCAGGAGGACCATGAGCTGTGCTGTTGATTCGATTACAGGAGGACCATGAGCTGTTGCTGTTGATAAGGTGTCCGATTACAGGAGGACCATGAGCTGTTGCTGTGATAAGGTGTCTGATTCCAGGAGGACCATGAGGTGTCTGATACCAGGAGGACCATGAGCTGTTGCTGTCGATAAGGTGTCTGATTCCAGGAGGACCATGAGCTGTTGCTGTCGATAAGGTGTCTGATTACCAGGAGGAGCTGTTGCTGTGAGCTGTTGCTGTCGATAAGGTGTCTGATTCCAGGAGGACCATGAGCTGCTGTTATCGATAAGGTGTCTGATTCCAGGAGGACCACGAGCTGTTGCTATCAATAAGGTGTCTGATTCATCATTTTCACCTCGAATAGAAGTAGAGGGACTTTGGTCAGAGGTTGCTTGTTGTGAGCGCCGAGGAACTTTATGCACTTGGCCAGATGATTCTGCATCTTTGTTGCATTCTTCACATATGATTTGGTACAGTACTTGCAAATGTACACCGCTTTTCCTTCTACATTAGCTGCAGTGAAACGTCTCCACACATCAGATAGTGCCCGTGGCAACGTCCTGTAAAGATTAGAAGGTTAAAAAAAAGGAAAGAATTAAAAAAAAATGTAAATCCATGTACAGATAAATAGTTAAGCAGTTAGATTAAACATGGGGCGGCAGGTCGCCAAGAGGTTAGAGCATTGGGTCAGTTACTGAAAGGTGGCTGGATCGAATCCCCGAGCTGACATGGTAAAAATATGTCGTTCTGCCCCTGAACAAGGCACTGTTCCTCGGCCGTCATTGTAAATAAGAATTTGTTCTTAGTTGACTTGCCTAGTTAAATAAAAGGTCAAATTAAAACAAACTCCTTCGTAAGAAATGTTTTTCAAATGAAACGTATGCAAACAGATGAATAAAACACTCAGCAGGCTCAAGCAAGCTAAAACCCACCTGGTAGCAAAAAACTAACTAGCAGAAACTGTTAACAAGTTAGAAATGATTTAAACACACTTCGCTGTAGGCTACTATTTACTAGTTAACAAAAATGATGTCATAAAATATATTCACCCCACCCAGTATTGTAATCAAAACTTACCAGAAAGCATGTAGTCCTTGGCTCAGACAGTGTAGTAGTGTGGGCTCAATAGCATCTCATTAGTGTGCAAGATCTTGAGAATCAGCTGCACATGTGATGGAAGAGTGCACTGCACATGTGATGGAAGAGTGCACTGTGCATGCAGAGGGTTTAAATTCCATTGAATTGGGGATAGTTTTACCAAAATATGCCACAAGACCTAGAATTGCCTTATGTGTATCCCACAAAAAAAGGTTCACTGTTATAAGCTAACTTTTTGGATGAATTTAAGCAAAAATTCCCCAAATTCCCAGGCTTAACTTCCCATGGAAAATGTTTGGAAAAATTCCAGAAATGTACCGGAAAGTTGCCGACCCTTTGCAACCCTAGTGCTGGAACACCCTACAGATCATTTTTACAAGGGCAAAAGAAAAATACCCCAACTACCAAGATGCACAGTCAACAAGACCAACGGTCAAATGATGAAAACATCAGTTGCCACATTATAAAGCACAAATTCTGCACAAATTCGACAATTTGAACATCTTGGCCATGTTCTGTTATTATCTCCACCCTGCACAGCCAGAAGAGGACTGGCAACCCCACACAGCCTGGTTCCTCTCTAGGTTTCTTCCTTGGTTTTGGCCTTCCTAGGAGTTTTTCCTAGCCACCGTGCTTCTACACCTGCATTGCTTGCTGTTTGGGGTTTTAGGCTGGGTTTCTGTACAGCACTTTGAGATATCAGCTGATGTACGAAGGGCTATATAAATACATTTGATTTGATATTACAATGAATAGAAGGGTCGACTTGACAGCAGTCAAAAACAGTAAATTGTCAGCTTGTGTTTACATGGTGTGCATCTTCACGTAACGGCATCAGTTGGAGCGTGTCCATGTCACAAACAAGGAAAGCTGGTTAGTGTGCGTTGCTGAGATGTAGGGCCTGCTCTCTCAGTGATGATATTTTATGCTGCTAATCGGCCCGTAGCATTGTCACCAGCTTGTTCTATCATTTCCTCTCTCCTGTCTCACCGTTTCATTTGGTGGAGGCGCAGGCACCTGCTCAGTGCGTACCGTTACGGCTGTGGATCAGAATAATCAGCAGAGATGCCAGGATATGCATTTCTTCCCCACCATCCGAGTCGTTTTCATTCAGATCTCGTAGCAGAGCTAACGCAGCATGTACATCCCATTCGTCTTGGTCTTCTTGCCATTGTAAGTTACGGATGCTCACACTGTGTACTACACGTAGACTGATAAAACTGCTTGGATTCAGTGGACTGATAGAGTACATACCATATAGAGATTATAATTAGAATAGACCAATAGAATGGCCCGCCCTGTTCTTCATTCACAACTGGTGATGACCTAGGCCTAATGATGCATCCTCTTCCTCATCAACTCAACCTTTCTCCCTCATCATACTTCTCCTTCATTTATTTCATCCGTTGTTGTATCTGTGAAATTAGTGTGGGTATAGTTTAACGGTTCAGTTTCGTGGAAATCCGCGTGATTATCAACGGACCACGGCACCTTCAATTCAACTGTCATGAGGGGCAACGGAGGAAACCCTTTTTTAAAATGACATTCCCTCATAAAACGGATTAATATTAAGATTCTAAGAATGACTGTGTGATAGACTTATTTAGGAAAAGTTTAAATTTAAACATCCTCTCACTGTCAACTGCATTTATTTTCAGCAAACTTAACATGAGTAAATATTTCTATGAACATAAAATTCAACAACAGACAAACTGAACAAGTTCCACAGACATGTGACTAACAGAAATTGAAAAATGTGTCCTTGAACAAAGGGGGGGGTCAACATCAAAATTAACGGTCAGTATCTGGTGTGGCCACCAGCTGCATTAAGTACTGCAGTGCATCTACCCCTCATGGACTGCACCAGATTTACCCATTCTTGCTGTGAGATGTTACCCCATTCTTCCACCAAGGCACCTGCAAGATCCCGGACATTTATTTCTGGGGGTGGAATGGCTCTAGCCCTCACCCTCCGATCCAACAGGTCCCAGACGTGCTCAATGGGATTGATCTGAGCTCTTTGCTGGCCATGGCAGAACACTGACATTCCTGTCTTGCAGGAAATCCCACACAGAACGAGCAGTATGGCTGGTGGCATTGTCATGCTCGAGGGTCATGTCAGGATGAATCTGCAGGAAGGGTACCACATGAGGGAAGAGGATGTCTTCACTGTAACGCACAGCATTGAGATTTCCTGCAATGACAACAAGCTCAGTCCGATGATGCTGTGACACACCGCCCCAGACCACGATGGACCCTCCACCTTGATCCCCCTTCAGAGTACAGGCCTCGGTGTAACGCTCATTCCTTCGACGATAAACGCAAATCTGACCATCACCCCTGGTGAACCGCAACTTATCAGTGAAGAGCACTTTTTGCCAGTCCTGTCTGGTCCAGCGACGGTGGGTTTGTGCCCATAGGCAACATTGTTGCCGGTGATGTCTGGTGAGGACCTGCTGTACAACAGGCCTACAAGCCCTCAGTCCAGCGTCTCCCATCCTATTACAGACAGTCTGAGCACTGATGGAGGGATTGTGCGTTCCTGGTGTAACTCGGGCAGTTGTTGTTGCCATCCTGTACCTGTCCCGCAGGGGTGATGTTCGGATGTACCAATCCTGTGCAGGTTTTGTTACAGCTGTCCGTCCTGTCTTCCTGTAGCGCGGTTTTAGGTGTTATCACAGTATGGACATTACAATTTATTGCCTCCTTGCAGCATGCCTAAGGCACATTCATGCAGATGAGCAGGGACCCTGGGCAACTTTCTTTTAGTGTTTTTCAGAATGAATAGAAAGGTCTCTTTAGTGTCCTAAGTATTCATAACTGTGACCTTAAATTGCCTACAGTCTTTAAACTGTTAGTGTCTTAACGACTGTTCCACAGGTGCATGTTCATTAATTGTTTATGGTTAATTGAGCAAGCATGGGAAACAGTGTTTAAACTCTTTACAATGAAGATCTGTGAAGTTATTTGGATTTTTACGAATTATCTTTAAAAGACAGGGTCCTGAAAAAGGGACGTTTCTTTTTTTGATGACCTTACATCTCAAGCAAAAAACATCTGCAACCCACTCACCAGCTTTCATTGTTTATGTGACATGGACATGCCCCAACTGATGCCAATTCCTGAAGACTCATACCATGTAAGCACGAGCTGACAATAATTGGACTATTTGATTGCTGTCATATCGACACTTATATTCACTATAATGCCATTGTTTAAGTCCAAATGACTGCTCTAGTGGTTCTGGTGTTAAACACAGTGGCACTCAGAGACACCTACTGCCACATTCACCACACATCACAGTGACACCTGGACTCACCACCGTGTCCCACTTAATTCAACGCAGGCATGCCCGGTGGTGACAGGAACAACCTGAGAAGTGAGACCTGTGTCTGTCTGTCCCTGTCTGAGGATCAGTCTGAGTGGCATCCACCCTGAGCCTCTTTTTTTCTCCCACAGTGCTTAGGGGCCACCACAGGTCAACCCCAATCAGAGGGCACAGCAGTGAGTGCTGACACAGCAGAGGGACAGAGAGAAGACCTGTGTGGTATTTCAAAGGAAGAGGAGAGTAGAGGTAAATATAGAGGATAGAGGGAGAGAGAAGAGTAGAGGTAAATAGAGAGGCTAGGAGGTCGAGAGAGAAGAGGTAAATATAGAGGATAGAGGGAGAGAGAAGAGGAGAGGTAAATATAGAGGATAAAAGTCAAGAGAGAGAGAGAATATGAGGTCGAGAGCGAGAAGAGTACTGCATATTTCTTTCACTCGTGTGCCTTTCTGCTCTGACGCCTCTCAGAGGAGTCTTCAGAAAATCTGCTCCCTGCAGCCACCCCGCCTTAAATGAGATAGGGCTGTCCACAAATGAACACTCCACACATATTCTGTGTGTGTATTTGCGTGTGAGAATGAGAGAGGGACTGAAAGTGTGTGTGTGTGTGTGTGTGTGTGTGTGATATTCCTGAAGCAAATTTTGGGAGTTATCCTGTATTGTTTGTGTGTTCTAACAGAGGTTGTAAGCAGTAGCAGCAGTTGCACTGCAGACCTCTATATTTAATGAAGCATGGCACCAACTGGCCAGCTTAGTTGTAACACCAAACACACGCTAGGCTTGGGAGATATACCGTATACAGTGGTATTTTTTTCGAAATAATGACGGCATGATCTTCAATACAGTATATATTGTTGTTGTTGAGGAGACTCACAGGGGCTGTGGGGGTGCGTGCTACACCACTGCTTATTTCAATTCAGGTTCAATATCAAAAATTAACTAGACAAGTCAGTTAAGAACAACGACTTGACAGCCTACCCCGGCTAAACCTGAACAGCGCTGGGCCAATTGTGCGCCGCCCTATGGGACTCCCAATCACAGACGGATGTGATACAGCCTGGATTCGAACCAGGGACTGTAGTGACGCCTCTTGCACGGAGACGCAGTTCCTTATACTTAACTTAGTGGTGCAGCGGTCCAACTATAAGAAATCTTAGAGGTGTCAAATAAATGGTGTCCAGCTCAGGACTCCAGCTATGGATTTAGTTTGCTAACTTGCTAGCTAAGTGGCTAGATGTCAACATCAAGCTTCTTAGTTACAGCAGACATTCAATCCCCTTCTGGATCAAGATCCCTGTTGCCTAAATTGTTTTGTGCACTTCCGGTAATACTGTATACCCTGGTATGGTATGAACATCTGGATACACACACACACACACACACACACACACACACACAAAGAATGATCGAGGAGGGAATAAGTGAACTACTGCAAAGTGAGACCCAGGTAAGTTCACAGGTCACTAAATGTCTGTGACAGCTTCACACTATGGGTTTGACCAACAGTCAATTCATTCATAACTCCACACCTTGATTCTTTGTCAGATTTTACTACAGTCAACACTACCAGTTAAGTTTAAAACAATCCAATCTTAGGCTAGCTGGTCAAGACACCTCTATTCCAGCACAGGTTCCTGATCACTAGTCGTCTGCTAAACACCATCGTAGTTCAATTACCTTTGATGGCGAAGCTGCTAAAGAGCCTTCTGTGCCGACATCTTTCAATTAAAAGATAATGGTGGACCTTTTCCCCAATAAATTCAAATGAATAGAAAACATAAGAAAAAAAACAGACATAACATATTAAGGATGAAAAATTAGCAGAGAAGGAAGATATCCTGGAAAGGAGAGAAGGCCAATGCCTCAGAGTAGAGTCAGCCTACTGTACCATTCACCTACCAACTCAAAGACCTTACAGAGTAGAGTCAACCTACTGTACCATTCACCTACCAACTCAAATACCTTACAGAGTAGAGTTAACCTACCATTCACCTACCAACTCAAAGACCTTACAGAGTAGAGTCAGCCTACTGTACCATTCACCTACCAACTCAAAGACCTTACAGAGTAGAGTCAGCCTACTGTACCATTCACCTACCAACTCAAAGACCTTACAGAGTAGAGTCAGCCTACTGTACCATTCACCTACCAACTCAAAGACCTTACAGAGTAGAGTCAGCCTACTGTACCATTCACCTACCAACTCAAATACCTTACAGAGTAGAGTCAGCCTACTGTACCATTCACCTACCAACTCAAATACCTTACAGAGTAGAGTTAACCTACCATTCACCTACCACCTCAAATACCTTACAGAGTAGAGTCAGCCTACTGTACCATTCACCTACCAACTCAAAGACCTTACAGAGTAGAGTCAACCTACTGTACCATTCACCTACCAACTCAAAGACCTTACAGAGTAGAGTTAACCTACCATTCACCTACCAACTCAAAGACCTTACAGAGTAGAGTTAACCTACCATTCACCTACCAACTCAAATACCTTACAGAGTAGAGTTAACCTACCATTCACCTACCAACTCAAAGACCTTACAGAGTAGAGTCAGCCTACTGTACCATTCACCTACCAACTCAAATACCTTACAGAGTAGAGTTAACCTACCATTCACCTACCAACTCAAATACCTTACAGAGTAGAGTCAGCCTACTGTACCATTCACCTACCACCTCAAAGACCTTACAGAGTAGAGTCAACCTACTGTACCATTCACCTACCAACTCAAATACCTTACAGAGTAGAGTCAGCCTACTGTACCATTCACCTACCAACTCAAAGACCTTACAGAGTAGAGTTAACCTACCATTCACCTACCAACTCAAAGACCTTACAGAGTAGAGTTAACCTACCATTCACCTACCAACTCAAAAGACCTTACAGAGTAGCGTTAGTAGGTGAATGGTAGGCTAACTCAAAAGAACTTAAATGCAGACCAAACCAGCTCTGCGCGTGCATCTGCGTGTGCCACCGCGCATGTGTTCATTTTGTCTATCCCCACCAGACACCTTCATGATACGCAAGTTAAGAAACCAACCATATCAATTCGGGGAGAGGTCGAAACACACATGAAACATTCATGGACATTTAGCTCGGTTGCTGTTGCTAGATAATGTGTCCTGGGAGATAAACATTGGGTTGTTATTTTATCTAAAATGCACATGGTGCTTTTGTGTTTTTGCTGGATCTTTGAAGAAGTCTGACCCATGTTGAGTCACAAAATCATGTGTTCTCTCCTCTGACAGTCATCCACAGATAAAAGGGGAAACCTAGTTTATCTCCTCATTAATTCTTCTTATATGGATTTTATATGGTGTTTGGCAACCAACTTCAAGGTGCATTACCACCGCCAAAAGGACTGAGTGTGGACCTCCATCTTTCAATCACCCACATGTATATATGCTCCTAAAAACCAATGAGGAGATGGGAGAGGCGGGACGTCCAAAATAGAACCAAGTTCTATTTTAGTGCCTGGCTACACAGACGCTCGTTGGCACTCGCAGACAATTAGGATGAAATGATTGAATAACGTGTAAATGTATTTTGCAATGCAGGCGGTGTGGTCAGCATGTTAGGCCCATCTGTTAACAGCTACAGTTGCTGAAAATCCACACCCAACATCCTGGAGACACTCTGTTCCAAACTGTATGCTGGCCATTTGTGTGTCAACCACCTCTTCCCCCTCCACCATTTTGAAAAGTGAACATTCACACAATGTCTTCAGGCCTAAACATGAGTGAGTCACACGGCAAAGGGAGTTGAACATCTTATAGTGGATTATCTTCTCCAAGTCTCACTCCCAAGACTCGTTGGCTCTACTAAAGCCAAATGAAAACACAAACATCATAAAAAAACAGAGGAGAGAACTTGGTGGGGACAAGACATTAAGGGAAATATTGATTCTGTCCATCCAAGCAGCACAGCATCATGGTCAATAAAGCCCCGTACTTTCCTTTAATGGTGTTACTTCCCAAATGGCACCCTATTCTCTATATAGTGCACTAAATGTTACCAGAACCCTATGGGCACTGGTCAAAAGTAGTGCACTATATACGGAATAGGGTGCCATTTGGGACTCAGGCCTGGGAGATGCGACAGGCACTACCTCTTCCAAACCCTGTTGCTTCAGCCAACAATGCCACATAAACCAAGACAGATGCTCGTTCTAAATTCTATTTTATGATGGCTGACAGGAAATACATTTCTTTATCAATAGCAATTTGTCCAGGTTAGTGCCTGGGCCCGACTGGAAAGACCAGCCAGATACACAACGATGACCCGTAAAGCTGTTTTACTAATGATTACACCACGGTATTAAGAGGGAGGGACACACACACACACACACACACACACACACACACACACACACACACACACACACACACACACACACACACACACACACACACACACACACACACACACACACACACACACACAACAGCTTACAGATGATTGCTTTTTAATTTTGAATGACTGTTGTTCATACAAAGTAACAAAAAGCACCTGAAACAGTGAAGAGGTAAACCAAATAAGTGGAGGACTTGAGGCAGTCTGAGCGAGCCCACAGCGACATCACCATCATAATGAACAGAATTAATTGCAGGCCACAATTTCCACTCAAATTGGTACAGTAGGTTTACTTCTCTGAATAGAGGTCCATACGCAACACACACTTACGTCAATAAAAGACAAAACAACTCAAAAACTAAACAATGATCTTTGTTCCTGGGAATAGCCTCCCTTAAACATACATCAAAAAACCTTAATAGCCATAGTCTAATGCTAGCGCCTCCCATTCACTCTGTTGGGGCATTTCCCATCCATACTGTAATAGCAGCGACATTAAGCGCTAGGCTAAACGACTTAGTCATTCACTGGTAAGTCTTTGGAGCCCATCCAGTACCATTAGAGGGGAATGATGTGTTTATCAGACTTGATGGGACATGCACCTGCTCTATTGTGGCGAAGAGGGGAGGAAAAGGGAGTTTCACACCCCAAATGGCACCCTATTTCCTACATAGTGCACTACTTTTGACCAGAGTGCAATAGCTACACCTATGGGCCCTGGTCAAAAGTAGTGCACTATATAGTGAATAGGGAGCCATTTGGGATGCAGCCGAGAAGTGGGGAAGGCACTGGGAAGGAAGTCACGATGCCTCATCAAGGCTGGCTAATAGATCACCCACTCAGCGCCCAGGAAATTACATCTCGATGGCGCCCTCTCCCAGGCATGATTAATTGAGCCCCAAAAAAAAGGAGGTAAGGGGGACGAAATAAACGCTGATGTGCTTCGGAAGATAAATAGATTGAACATGTGGGAGAAGGGATGAATCTGACCTTTTTTACTATTAATGGAACACAGAACTGGCAGGGAGTTTCTGCAGAAGTGTGCTTTCTCTCCCATTCTTCTGGAATCAGGAAACTATATAGTACATTCAGAAAGTATTCACACACAATTACTTTTTTCACAGTGTGTTGTGTTCCAAAGCGAGATTAAAATGGATTTAATTGCCATTTGTCATCCATGATGTAGACCAATTACTCTGAAGTCAAAGAAAAATTCTCACATTTGTATAAAATAATAATTATATGAAAAGTAAAACACTAATATACTGCATCTTGATTATATAAGTACTCAACCATGTTAGAATCACCTTTGGCAGCGATTACAGCTGTGAGTCTTTCTGGGCAAGTCTAAGAGCATTACACACTTGGAATGTGCAACATTTTCCCATTAGCATTTTCAAAATTCTTCAAGCTCTGTCAAATTGGTCAA
The DNA here is from genome assembly GCF_023373465.1 of Oncorhynchus keta. NCBI lineage: Eukaryota > Metazoa > Chordata > Actinopteri > Salmoniformes > Salmonidae > Oncorhynchus > Oncorhynchus keta. The sequence continues at coordinate 376,637 of NW_026290978.1, forward strand.
ACTCAGCCAATCAGGAACATTTACTGTCTTCTTGGTAAGCAACGTCAGCGCAGATTTGGCCTTGTGTTTCAGGTTATTGTCCTGCTGAAAGGTGAATTCATCTCCCAGTGTCTGGTGGAAAACAGACTGAACTAAGTTACGTTTCTTTTTTTATCCTGAAAAACTCTCCAGTCCTAAAAGATTAAAAAAATAATACCCATAGCATGATGCAGCCACCACTATGCTTGAAAATATGGAGAGTGGTACTCAGTAATGTGTTATATTAGATTTTCCTCAAACATTACACTTTGTATTCAGGAAAACTGAATTGCTTTGCCACAGTTTTTGCAGTATTACTTCGGATGCATGTTTTGGAATATTTTTAAAAGCTTCCTTCTTTTTACTCTGTCAATAAGGTTCGTCTTGTGGAGTAACTACAATGTTGTTGATCCAACCCCAGTTTTAATCACAACCATTAAACTTTGCAAAGGTTTTAAAGTCACCATTGGCGTCATGGTAAAATCCCGGAGCGGTTTTCTTTCTGAGTTAGGAAGAAGTCTGTATCTTTGTAGTGACTGTGTGTATTGACACACCATCCAAAGTGTAATTAATAACTTCACCATGCTGAAAGGCGTAATCAAAGTCTGCTTTTTCTTTTCTTCATCTACCAATAGGTCTCCTTCTTTGCAAGTCATTGGAAAACCTCCCTGGTCTTTGTGGCTGAATGTGTGTTGTAAATTCACTGCTCGACTGAGGGACCTTACAGATAATTGTATGTGTGGGGTACAGAGATGAGGTACTCATTCCAAAATCATGTTAAACACTATTATTGCATACAGAGTGAGTCCATGCAACTTATGAGGTGAATAGGCCTGCCATAACAAAGGTGTGGAATACTTATTGACACAAGACATGTCAGCTTTTAATTTCTTATTCAATTTGTAAACTTCTCAAAAAACATAATTCCAATTTGAAATGGGGTATTGTGTGTAGGCCAGTGACAACAAATTCAGGCTCTAACACAACAAAATGTGGAAAAAGTTAGGGGGTGTGAATACTTTCTGAAGGCACTGTGAATAAAGCATGAAATACCCTTGATATATTTTTACACATTTTAAGTTAATATGTATTCATTGACAATGTTTTGGCGTCAAACTGGTGGCAGTTGTGAAAAACATCAATAGTTGGAAGAGTTGCAGTTGTAATTGAAGTATTATTCAAATATAAATGAACAAAAGAGGATGCGATTGCCATAGATTTTCTGTTAATGACCACTATTACTGAAGATTCCAGTAACTTTGGTAAATTACCATTGGCTTCACAACCCTTCTAAGAACGCAACAAACCAAAGGACAAATCAGAGAAGTAGAGGGTGTGGCTCGGTCCCATAGAGGTTAATGGAAGGGCTATGGTCAGGGGTGGGGCTTAGACAGGATACATTCCAACACCTACTGCATTGTTTTGTATGAGGCTGTTCCAGGACAGTTACTGTACTACAGTGAACAGGTAAGGCTGATGTGGTGGTGTTTAACCATGGTGGTTCATAGGGTGTGTGTGTGTGTGTGTGTGTGTGTGTGTGTGTGTGTGTGTGTGTGTGTGTGTGTGTGTGTGTGTGTGTCTCACCATGCTTGCAGCTCCTGCTCAGCCTTCACCCTCTCCTTCAACAGGCCTTTCTGCAGATCCTCTGTGATCTTCTTCCTCAGCTTCTCTTCATCAACTATAGGAGAGAGAGAGAGAGAGACAGACAGGCCAGGGTGAGGCACTGTGGACCAGTGTGTGACATGTACTGTATGATTTACCCCTTTACCATGCATATGTTGACAAGCTGTGGGCAATAAAACATGGTGTGTGTTCTGTGAGGGTAGTGAGGTGGTACTGGCCTCTCAGGCTCTCTAGCCTTATGAGCTATACAGCCAGAAGAGGAGGCTATACAGCCAGAAGGAGGCCTATACAGCCAGAAGAGAGGAGGCCTATACAGCCAGAAGAGAGGAGGCCTATACAGCCAGAAGAGAGGAGGCCTATACAGCCAGAAGAGAGGAAGCCTATACAGCCAGAAGAGAGGAGGCCTATACAGCCAGAAGAGAGGAGGCCTATACAGCCAGAAGAGAGGAGGCCTATGCAGCCAGAAGAGAGGAGGCCTATACAGCCAGAAGAGAGGAGGCCTATACAGCCAGAAGAGAGGAGGCCTATACAGCCAGAAGAGAGGAGGCCTATACAAGAGAGGAGGCCTATACAGCCAGGCCTATACAGCCAGAAGAGAGGAGGCCTATACAGCCAGCCTATACAGCCAGAAGAGAGGAGGCCTATACAGCCAGAAGAGAGGAGGCCTATACAGCCAGAGCCAGAGAGGAGGCCTATACAGCCAGAGGCCTATACAGCCAGAAGAGAGGAGGCCTATACAGCCAGAAGAGGAGGCCTATACAGCCAGAAGAGAGGAGGCCTATACAGCCAGAAGAGAGGAGGCCTATACAGCCAGAAGAGAGGAGGCCTATACAGCCAGAAGAGAGGAGGCCTATACAGCCAGAAGAGAGGAGGCCTATACAGCCAGAAGAGAGGAGGCCTATACAGCCAGAAGAGAGGAGGCCTATACAGCCAGAAGAGAGGAGGCCTATACAGCCAGAAGAGAGGAGGCCTATACAGCCAGAAGAGAGGAGGCCTATACAGCCAGAAGAGAGGAGGCCTATACAGCCAGCCTATACAGCCAGAGAGGAGGCCTATACAGCCAGACAGCCAGAGAGGAGGCCTATACAGCCAGAAGAGAGGAGGCTATGCAGCCTATACAGCCAGAAGAGAGGAGGGCTATACAGCCAGAAGAGAGGAGGCCTATACAGCCAGAAGAGAGGAGGGCCTATACAGCCAGAAGAGGAGGCCTATACAGCCAGAAGAGAGGAGGCTATGCAGCCAGAAGAGAGGAGGGCTATACAGCCAGAAGAGAGGAGGCCTATACAGCCAGAAGAGAGGAGGGCTATACAGCCAGAAGAGAGGAGGCCTTTACAGCCAGAAGAGAGGAGGCCTATACAGCCAGAAGAGAGGAGGCCTATACAGCCAGAAGAGAGGAGGCTATGCAGCCAGAAGAGAGGAGGCCTATACAGCCAGAAGAGAGGAGGCCAGCAGCCAGAGAGGAGGCCTATACAGCCAGAAAGAGGAGGCCTATACAGCCAGAGAGGAGGCCTTTACAGCCAGAAGAGAGGAGGCCTTTGCAGCCAGAAGAGGAGGCCTTTACAGCCAGAAGAGAGGAGGGCTATGCAGCCAGAAGAGAGGAGGGCTATGCAGCCAGATACAGCCAGAAGGAGGAGGCTATGCAGCCAGAAGAGAGGAGGCCTATACAGCCAGAAGAGAGGAGGCCTTTACAGCCAGAAGAGAGGAGGCCTTTACAGCCAGAAGAGAGGAGGCCTATACAGCCAGAAGAGAGGAGGCCTATACAGCCAGAAGAGAGGAGGCCTATACAGCCAGAAGAGAGGAGGCCTATACAGCCAGAAGAGAGGAGGCCTATACAGCCAGAAGAGAGGAGGCCTATACAGCCAGAAGAGAGGAGGGCTATACAGCCAGAAGAGAGGAGGCCTATACAGCCAGAAGAGAGGAGGCCTATACAGCCAGAAGAGAGGAGGCCTATACAGCCAGAAGAGAGGAGGCCTATACAGCCAGAAGAGAGGAGGCCTATACAGCCAGAAGAGAGAGGCCTATACAGCCAGAAGAGAGGAGGCCTATACAGCCAGAAGAGAGGAGGCCTATACAGCCAGAAGAGAGGAGGCCTATACAGCCAGAAGAGAGGAGGCCTATACAGCCAGAAGAGAGGAGGCCTATACAGCCAGAAGAGAGGAGGCCTATACAGCCAGAAGAGAGGAGGCTATACAGCCAGAAGAGAGGAGGCTATACAGCCAGAAGAGAGGGAGGCCTATACAGCCAGAAGAGAGGAGGCCTATACAGCCAGAAGAGAGGAGGCCTATACAGCCAGAAGAGAGGAGGCCTATACAGCCAGAAGAGAGGAGGCCTATACAGCCCATACAGCCAGAAGAGAGGAGGCCTATACAGCCAGAAGAGAGGAGGCCTATACAGCCAGAAGAGAGGAGGCCTATACAGCCAGAAGAGAGGAGGCCTATACAGCCAGAAGGAGGGCTATACAGCCAGAAGAGAGGAGGCCTATACAGCCAGAAGAGAGGAGGCCTATACAGCCAGAAGAGAGGAGGCCTATACAGCCAGAAGAGAGGAGGCCTATACAGCCAGAAGAGAGGAGGCCTATACAGCCAGAGGAGGCCTATACAGCCAGAAGAGAGGAGGCCTATACAGCCAGAAGAGAGGAGGCCTATACAGCCAGAAGAGAGGAGGGCCTATACAGCCAGAAGAGAGGAGGCCTATACAGCCAGAAGAGCCAGGAGGGCTATACAGCCAGAAGAGAGGAGGCCTATACAGGGCTATACAGCCAGAAGAGAGGAGGCCTATACAGCCAGAAGAGAGGAGGCCTATACAGCCAGAAGAGAGCCAGAGGGCTATGCAGCCAGAAGAGAGGAGGGCTATGCAGCCAGAAGAGAGGAGGGCTACAGCCAGAAGAGATGCAGCCAGAAGAGAGGAGGGGCTATGCAGCCAGAAGAGAGGAGGGCTATGCAGCCCAGCAGCCAGAAGAGAGGAGGGCTATGCAGAGGAGGGCTTTGCAAGAGAGGAGGGCTATGCAGCCAGAAGAGAGGAGGGCTATGCAGCCAGAAGAGAGGAGGGCTATACAGCCAGAAGAGAGGAGGCCTATACAGCCAGAAGAGAGGAGGCCTATACAGCCAGAAGAGAGGAGGGCTATACAGCCAGACAGCCAGAGGAGGGCTATACAGCCAGAAGAGAGGAGGGCTATACAGCCAGAAGAGAGGAGGGCTATACAGCCAGAGCCAGAGAGGAGGGGCTATGCAGCCAGAAGAGAGGAGGCCTATACAGCCAGAAGAGAGAAGGGCTATACAGACAGATTAGAGGAGGGCTATGCAGACAGAAGAGAGGAGGGCTATACAGCCAGAAGAGAGGAGGGCTATACAGCCAGAAGAGAGGAGGGCTTATACAGCCAGAAGAGAGGAGGCTATACAGACAGAGGAGGGGAGAAGAGAGGGTTAGATCTGCCACGCACCACCAATCACCTGCGCTATTAAAACCTCATCACACAACCTCCCCACACATTTTTTTATAGCTTTACTTTTCCCCCAATCTCCTTGTATTTATGTTACTGGCGTCATGGCGTGTTTGACCGTGTGTCTTCTTGGTCCTATCTTGGCAGGTAATTAAGCATGAAAGTAAGACGTGGGGCGAGCTAAGAGGCCAAGACGTGCTCTGAAGGCAGAAGTGCCATGCGGTGTGCCGGTGCAGCAGCAGCACTGCAGTGCTGGGGAGAGAGAGAGAGGGGTGTGTGCTTACAGATGACTCAAGTGAGACTGGCGCATTTCAGAGAGATGGGATAATCGCCATCGTCAGAGAGCCTGTTATTACCAGGTAGACCCGGTCGCAGTGTAACGGTGAAGGACACACACCGAAATTGGCTGGCTGGCTAACTCTCATTTGCTGAACAAGTGTAACACCTATAATCTCTAACACACTGTAGAGCAGAGCAGGAAAAGCCCTTGGAGACTGTTTATGACTGGAGCTTGTTACAGCCCAGCTTCTCGTCTGCTGGATACCCCTCCCCCTTCGGTCCTGAGAAGGATAGGACCTCAAATAAAAATCCCCTCTAATGGGGGGATAGAGGAAAGAGAGGGAGAGGAACAGACAGGGATAGAGGGATGAGTGTAGGAGGGAGGAAAATGAGGCATGAAGCCTCTCTCCAATTCCCTGGATCTGTGGTTCAGTCAGCTTCACTTGAGAAATGTCCTTGGCATGGCGCTTCAGTGTGTGTGTGTGTGTGTGTGCATGCGGAGTACCCCGCTAGGAGTGCAGGAGTCTCAGTCTCTACTGAGTTAATTAAACTCTCAGGCCAACAGAGCCCAGGCACAAGCAGGTGTCCTTCCCTGTGTTAGCTAAATAGTGCATAATAGTCAACCTGACTCATTACCTAGACCCCTCCTTGCTTCAGGTGAGTCATTATCTCAGACCAGATTGACACATTAAAATAGACGAGTATGCTATTGCAGCTCTGTTACAATAATTCTAACGTGGCCTTAAGTCAATGGGAACTTTTATGTTCCCTTTGAGTATCAACGAAGGTGTCTACCGCCTCACCTCCTGTTTTTCCTGTGCCCTCTACTGATTGTCGCATCCATAAAAACAGTGGCTAGAATCCTCCCAAAAGAAAGTGTCAAAGGGAGGGTCTAAGTACCTTATACTGCCACTTCTCATCAAGGCCAAGAATAGCTTCTTGTTACCGTGACGATGCCCGGGCTCAATACCATATTTCTCTGCGGGAAAGGCATTAATCAAACAGTGGTTTGAGGGTAATGGATGCCGGGGTTAGGAGCCCCTCCATGCATCATCTCTCCGGGACGCTGATATTTGATAAGTGAATTAAAGATACGGATCTTCAAACAGAAAAGGGCTCCACAGGTCCTCTGGAGTCCCAGCCTGCTGAAAGTAAAGTCAATCCTATTTCTCCCGCTCTGTCTAACCACCTGCCTCTCTTTGTATCTCCTTCCCCTTTGTCTCTCCTCCCCTCCAACCTAATTTCAGAGAACAGAATGAGAGTGTAAAGGCGGGTGGACAGAGAGCCGTCTGTAGAAACTTGGAGAGAGAATGCAAAGGGAATGTTGTCATGTTGTGCAAAAAACATGCGGCAAAGAGTGTATTCCTCAGTGTTCAGGGCTCTCTAGAGGGTGGTGTGACCTGGCCAACACATCACTGACCTTCTGAAATGGTCTCTCTAGAGGGTGGTGTGACCTGGCCAACACATCACTGACCTTCTGAAATGGTCTCTCTAGAGGGTGGTGTGACCTGGCCAACACATCACTGACCTTCTGAAATGGTCTCTCTAGAGGGTGGTGTGACCTGGCCAACACATCACTGACCTTCTGAAATGGTCTCTCTAGAGGGTGGTGTGACCTGGCCAACACATCACTGACCTTCTGAAATGGTCTCTCTAGAGGGTGGTGTGACCTGGCCAACACATCACTGACCTTCTGAAATGGTCTCTCTAGAGGGTGGTGTGACCTGGCCAACACATCACTGACCTTCTGAAATGGTCTCTCTAGAGGGTGGTGTGACCTGGCCAACACATCACTGACCTTCTGAAATGGTCTCTCTAGAGGGTGGTGTGACCTGGCCAACACATCACTGACCTTCTGAAATGGTCTCTCTAGAGGGTGGTGTGACCTGGCCAACACATCACTGACCTTCTGAAATGGTCTCTCTAGAGGGTGGTGTGACCTGGCCAACACATCACTGACCTTCTGAAATGGTCTCTCTAGAGGGTGGTGTGACCTGGCCAACACATTACTGACCTTCTGAAATGGTCTCATCTGACCTTCTGAAATGGTCTCTCTAGGTGGTGTGACCTGGCCAACACATCACTGACCTTCTGAAATGGTCTCTCTAGAGGGTGGTGTGACCTGGCCAACACATCACTGACCTTCTGAAATGGTCTCTCTAGAGGGTGGTGTGACCTGGCCAACACATCACTGACCATCTGAAATGGTCTCTCTAGCGGGTGGTGTGACCTGGCCAACACATCACTGACCATCTGAAATGGTCTCTCTAGAGGGTGGTGTGACCTTCCCAACACATCACTGACCATCTGAAATGGTCTCTCTAGAGGGTGGTGTGTGGTGTGACCTTCCCAACACATCACTGACCATCTGAAATGGTCTCTCTAGAGGGTGGTGTGACCTTCCCAACACATCACTGACCATCTGAAATAGTCTCTCTAGAGGGTGGTGTGACCTTCCCAACACATCACTGACCATCTGAAATGGTCTTTCTAGAGGGTGGTGTGACCTTCCCAACACATCACTGACCATCTGAAATGGTCTCTCTAGAGGGTGGTGTGACCTTCCCAACACATCACTGACCATCTGAAATGGTCAACTGGAGGGCTCTCTAGAGGGTGGTGTGACCTTCCCAACACATCACTGACCATCTGAAATGGTCAACTGGAGGGCTCTCTAGAGGGTGGTGTGACCTGGCCAACACATCACCGGGACAAACTACCTGCCCTCCAGGACACCTACAGCACCCAATGTCACAGGAAGGCAAAAAAGATCATCATGGACATCAACCACCCGAGCCACGGCCTGTTCACCCCGCTATCATCCAGAAGGCAAGGTCAATACAGGTGCATCAAAGCTGGGACTGGGAGACAGAAACTCTACCAATCTCAAGGCCTTCAGACTGCTAAATAGCCATCACTAGCCAGCTACCACCCGGTTACTCAACCCTGCACTTTAGAGGCTGCTGCCCGATATAGATAGAATCACTGGTCACTTAATAATGGAACACTAGTCTCTTGTTTACATACTGCTTTAATCATCTCATATGTATATACTGTATTCTATTCTACTGTATGTTAGTCAATGCCACTCCGACATTGCGCAATCTGATATTCATATATTTCTTCATTCCATTCTTTCAGATGTGTGTATTGTTAGATATTACTGCATTGTTGTAGCTTGGAACACAAGCATTTCGCTCCACCAGCAATAACATCTGCTAAATATGTTACTGACCAATAAAACATCATTTGATTGTGATGACGCTAATCAGTCGAGAACGTTTGATAACATGGTCAACAAATGTCTGCAATCCCTTCAATAGATCCTGAAAGAGAGTAGGCCCAGCACACCTGGCACCAAGAATACATCAGAAACACTACCTGTCGAGCAAACTGCTGACAGCAACCAACACATTATCTGAAGCAGGCTGAGAGAGTGTTGGAAGACTTCAGAGAAATAAACCTGTGTAATCGGTCTAGACTGGAATCCATTTTACAGCCTCCCCAGACTACACTTACATTATCATTGGATGTTATGTAGCGTTTGGCCTGACTCAACGGTTCTGGTGGTCTTACACAATTTTGTGAAGACTATGGACCAAACTGTGTAGTTCTGCAATTACAACCCTCCTCATCATCATTATACTCCATGTTCCTCCCGTACTTCCCTACTCCGAGGAAAAGGGAGTCAGCCGTAAAATGGGTTCTGATAGGATAAACATGTCAAGGGTCCTTCGGGCACTCCATCGGCTTGGCAGGGGTCGTAGACTATTCCAGATCAACAGAGCCCCAGTGTCAATCCTGAGTAGGACATGGAAATGTTAAAAAGATTAAAAACTCATCTTTGAGATTTTTTCCCCTGTCACCCCCTAAACCCCGGTGAGAAAAACACAACTAGAAAGGAGCTCTTTGTAGGCAAAGGGAGATAGACGGGAGGCAAATTGTGTTTCTCATCAGACATTTCATTAACCCCGTGACCCGCATAGAGGACATAATCTGCAACATTACCACTTCTGCACGCCTCACACTCACCACCAAGATACAGACGTTTCCAACACCTTCAAAAAGAAAAACTACCCTCGTAGCCGCTGTCTCGTGCAAAAACGTCCATCTATTCATTTCCCCGATTCGCTCCCCCACCTACGCCTGTAATTTAATCACAAGAATAACTTATCACTTCCCATTTGATGATGAAGACCAGGAAGCCATTTTAGAGGGACAATTATGCGATGGCAGGTGTTTTATACCGATCCACTCATCTTACACCTCTCTCTCTCTCTCTAGTCATCTTTAAGCAGGCTATTAGGCCGTGCTAGCCAGTGTGTGGGCGCAGGAGTATGAATATTTATAACCTGCATAGAGCAGTGTAGGAGGCTCAACCTTGACCATACTGTAATCAGCACACACACACGACGAGGCCGTGATTTAGAGACAGCCAAGAGGTCTAACTCCATACCACCACTCATGGGCACACAATCAACACCCCCCCACCCTCCCCTCATTAAATTGCAACCTTTATGAAAATGTGGTATTGGGCTCGAGCCTTGGTGACAGTTTAACAAGACTTGCAGAATTGCAAGACAGCAGAGTTTTTCCAAAAAGATAAGACGCGATCGATACGCCAAGTTGACTTTTTCCTGTTGAGTGCATTTAAAGTGTATAAAGCATTAGGAACACCTCAGTTGAAAGCTATGATCCCTTATTGATGTCACCTGTTAAATCCACTTCAATCAGTGTAGATGAAGGGGAGGAGACAAGTTAAAGAACACGGATTGTGTATGTGTGCCATTCAGTGGGTGAATGGTCAAGACAAAATATTTAAGTGGACTTGAACGGGGTATGGTAGTAGGTGCCATGGTTTGACTGTGTCAACAACTGCAACACTGCTGGGTTCGTCATGGCCAACAGTTCTCCTTGTGTATCAAGAATGGCCCACCACCCAAAGGACATCCAGACAATCTCACACAACTGTAGGATGCATTGGGCCAGCATCGCTGTGGAACGCTTTTGACACCTTGTAGTCTATGCCCGACAAATTGAGGCTGTTCGGAGGGCAAAATCAATATTCGGGAAGGTGTTCCTAATGCTTTGTGCATTAAGTGTATAATGAACATGGGACAACCTTGAAAACACGTATCCTTTCTTTCAATGCCGACCTGCATCACTGTGCTTGTAGGCCACCCATGTTGAGAAGAATTTGAAGCAGTCACAAGAACACAACGACTGAAGGTTATAGCACTATAAAAAAGCTCCACGTGTCCTGCAGTCATCTAGTAACCAAACCACCATGCACCTGACGAACCCCTGACGTAAAAAATATATAGTACTTTCTACCACACATACTGAGGGAAGGAAGAGGAGAGAGAAATATATAGTACTTTCTACCAGACATACTGAGGGAAGGAAGAGGAGAGAGAGAAATATATAGTACTTTCTACCACACATACTGAGGGAAGGAAGAGGAGAGAGAGAAATCTTTCTCCTCCAACTCAAAGCTCATTAGTCAGATGTGAGTGTTATTACTGTCTGGTGACGTGGGCAGGAACAGAACACAACTCTTACTCTGATTGCAATGGTAACCTGTGTGGAAATTAATATGCAGCTCTGCATTACCTAACATACCAACTTAGGTAAGTTAGGAGAGAAACTGAAACTGACTCATTCATGCACCAAAACGTACAAATTGATTTGTACTTGGTTACAGTGACTTATTGATGCGTCTGGGGTCTGTTACTTTCACCTAAATTCAAAAAGACACGTGGTCCAGCCGTGACCCGTATTGAAAGATGTGGAGCTCAATCAACGGTTAAAAACAAAACTACCAAAAACACGAGCTGCAATTAGGCTACCTTCGCTAGAGCTCGTTGGTGACCTTTGCCTCATCTCAAATGTCAAGTCTGGACATAGGCAGCAGGTAGTCTAGTGGTTAGGCTGGCGAGCCAGCAACCAAAAGTCTGGACATACTGTATACATACTGTACTGGGGCAGCAGGTAGTCTAGTGGTTAGGCTGGCGAGCCAGCAACCAAAAGTCTGGACATACTGTATACATACTGTACTGGGGCAGCAGGTAGTCTAGTGGTTAGGCTGGCGAGCCAGCAACCAAAAGTCTGGACATACTGTATACATACTGTACTGGGGCAGCAGGTAGTCTAGTGGTTAGGCTGGGAGCCCAGCAAAAACTTTGCAAAAGTCTGGACATACTAGTGGTTAAGTGGCGAGCCAGCAACCAAAAGTCTGGACATACTGTATACATACTGTACTGGGGCAGCAGGTAGTCTAGTGGTTAGGCTGGCAGCAGGTAGTCTAGTCTAGTGGTTAGGCTGGCGAGCCAGCAAAGTCTGGGTTACTGTACTGGGGCAGCAGGCTGGCGAGCCAGCAACCAAAAGTCTGGACATACTGTATACATACTGTACTGGGGCAGCAGGTAGTCTAGTGGTTAGGCTGGCGAGCCAGCAACCAAAAGTCAGACATACTGTATAAAGTCTGGACATACTGTATACATACTGTACTGGGGCAGCAGGTAGTCTAGTGGTTAGGCTGGCGAGCCAGCCAGCAACAGCAAAAAGTCTGGACATACTGTATACATACTGTACTGGGGCAGCAGGTAGTCTAGTGGTTAGGCTGGCGAGCCAGCAACCAAAAGTCTGGACATACTGTATACATACTGTACTGGGGCAGCAGGTAGTCTAGTGGTTAGGCTGGCGAGCCAGCAACCAAAAGTCTGGACATACTGTATACATACTGTACTGGGGCAGCAGGTAGTCTAGTGGTTAGGGTGGCGAGCCAGCAACCAAAAGTCTGGACATACTGTATACATACTGTACTGGGCCAGCAGGTAGTCTAGTGGTTAGGGTTGCGAGCCAGCAACCAAAAGTTTGAAAATTAGAATCCCGGGTCCAACTGGAAAAATCTGTCAGGAACTGAGCTGGCAACCTGAGGGTTGCTGGTATCAAATCCTACATGCCATTTCCTGCCATTGTGCCATTGAGCAAGGCACTTTACCCCCCATAACAAGAGCTCCCTGTGTGTCCAGTGTTGCATCCTACCGCACCTCTCCAAAACCTGTATTGGTATGTATGCATGTGTGAGTCTTAAAAAGCAGAAGTCAGATTTCAGTTAGACCTTCTGTGCAATTAACCAATAAAGTGATCTTAATGATGATGATGAATAGGGTGAAAAAGACACGCAAGGCATAATAGACCTCATCTGTTAGTACTATAAACAAGGGTCCTTTACTAACCGAAAAGGTGCAAACATTGAAATAGAAAAAAAAAAAAAGTATTACCTTTTGAAGACACTAAAGACAATTCTTAAAATGTTGCTTTTTAAGTGAAACTAGCTGACATTTTTTCCTTCAATAATACACAATCCCCCAAAAAACAGTTCATACAAATCCCTGATAAAAAAAATGTAGTGAGACATTGCCGTGTTTATCTTTTAATCTGCAAAGCAATTAGCGTGTACAATAGGGAGTGATTTTTAGACAGACAGAAAAACGGAGAGCGATTGCGTGAATGGCCGGGCGCTAATGAAAACAGATTTATACAAAAGTGTTTTTTGTTAAGAACGTGTGAGTAGCATAATACAAGACCAATTGTATTAACAATGTCCTCAAGTAGAGAGCCCAAACAGCATATTAAGAAAGACCTGATAGCGTTAACTTACAGTACAGCATGTCTGACAGTTGATAAGTGGCTTGGGAGTTTTTCTAGGGAGATTTCTATTCCAGATTAACACTTAAGCAGAAAACGCACGCCCACAGCCTTTTCATAATGATGCCCGGCTGGTTTGTTGTGTGAAACTGAGGTGTCGTTTTAATCAACAGAGGCAGCGCAGCGTGCCTTTAAGATGGCCACTTTTTAATTATCACAACCATTGTGCGCCGTCAAGGATGGGGAAACCTCGTCGCCCACCGTTGTCATCATCTGTGATGGAACCTCCCATGTCCCCATCGTTTCCTGCCTTATCTTCAACAGTCCTTTCCCTATGGTGAAAACCTGATACACTACAAAACCAGTGTAAGATGACCCTTAACACGCAAGATGCAAAGCAGCCCTAAGCAAATGGGCTAGTGGAGGGAAAGAATGCATCATATTTAACAGTGAAAAACAATGAGGATTTCCACAAAACAGAGGAGGAAAAAAGGGCAATGGTTTCAGCTGCCTAGTGGGCTAAAATATAGGAAATGGGCTTAAGTGCGGCATCAATTCATTAACTTTATTACAAGTAAGAATTAATCGTTTCATTAGCGCTTTGGCGATGCCAATGAATCATAATACGAGAGGCCACTGTGAGCGGAATCCTGAGAACTAAGACTAATTACAATCAGAGGGGAGAGAACATTTGTGCTGTATGCGTGGGCTGACTTAAAAGTAAGGTCAAGATTCCCAAATGATCACTGAGTACAGATCCCAAAAGCTGGACTTCTAACCCACTGAACAGTGTGATGCCTGGGGTCATGACTGTGACCTGCTGTGTGAACATGTCATTTTAAGTCAAATTGCTTTAGCTCATTTCAGAGGAAGTGGAGGCAGCAGTACAATTGACCACCTCTGAATTAGTTACGAGGTGGTCAAATACCAGCACACAGTGCAATAATCCAACTGAACCAGTAAATTAACTGACAGTCTCATTGCCAGTTTGAGTGGTGTGAATGAATGCATGCATGTCATATAAGCATGGTTCCACCGAGAGCCTTATGGCTGTACACTACAGACCCTTTATCAGACACGACACACTGACGTCACACTGTTTAGTGGAAACTCTTGGCAGCAGTAAGAAAGCATCGACACCTGCGCACATTCAACATAGCCTAGATTTACAATTTTATTACTTCTAAACCAAAAAAAAATTGCAAAGATGTTTTGATTATTGCTTGAACTGTCACTAAGATTATATTTGGTTGTGATCTTTACTAAATAATTATTTTGTATGCAGCGGTTGTTAGCTAGAATGCTAACACTCATTGATATAGGATGTAGCAACAGCTAGCCAAGGAACCATTTTACTGGTTGAAGCTGAAGTGTTTTTAAGTATAAATGCAGTTGATTTGTGATGATGACAAACATAGTAAGCAGGACAGTCATATAAGCCTTAAAATCCAATTATAATCCAAAAGTAGTGTGAAATGCACTCAAGCAACATGTAAAGAATTATTTTGCTGCCGTTCTTTAACAACTCCCCCTTGTTCTGCCACCAACTTGCGTGCGGCAATGTTTGTAAACACAGAAAGGAGACCCTTATGTCTGGACGCCATAGTAGAACTCACCTGCATGTGCTGCTGGCGGTGCTACCGCCACTGGTTCTGGCTCTGGGGTGGGAGGAGGAAGAGGGGGCCAACAACTTCCACTGGTACTGGGGCGGGAGGAGGAGCAAAAGCTTCCACTGGGGGCTGAGGAGGAGGGGCAATGGGTTCACAAGGGGTAGGAGCAATGAATTCAGCTGGGGGAGGAGGCGGAGCGATGGGTTTGACTGTAGGCTGCAGGGAGAAAGCTTCCATTGGAGGAGCAGCAGACTCAACAGCAGGGGAGGAGATGGATGCCAATGAAGAGGAAAGGGGAGGAGGAGCAATGGGTTCAATTACGGGAGGGAGAGGAGGTGCAATGGGAGGAGCAGAAGCAACAGGTTTGATTACAGGAGGAAGAGCAACAGGTTCGATTACAGGAGGAGAAGCAACAGGTTCGATTACAGGAGGAGAAGCAACAGGTTCGATTACAGGAGGAGAAGCAACAGGTTCGATTACAGGAGGAGAAGCAACAGGTTCGATTACAGGAGGAGAAGCAACAGGTTCGATTACAGGAGGAGAAGCAACAGGTTCGATTACAGGAGGAAGAGCAACGGGTTCGATTACAGGAGGAAGAACAACGGGTTCGATTACAGGAGGAAGAACAACGGGTTCGATTACAGGAGGAAGAACAACGGGTTCGATTACAGGAGGAAGAACAACGGGTTCGATTACAGGAGGAAGAACAACGGGTTCGATTACAGGAGGAAGAGCAACAGGTGTGATTACAGGAGGAAGAACAAAGGGTTCGATTACAGGAGGAAGAACAACAGGTTCGATTACAGGAGGAAGAACAACGGGTGTGATGACAGGAGGATCAGCAACAGGTTTGATTACAGGAGGTGCAGGGATGGTATTGCGTTCCATAGCAACAGGAGTGGGAACAGGGATGGGGGCCAGGGGTTCAACCTGTGGTGGGAGGGTTACCTGCTCAACAGATGCAGGTGGTGGAGGGATGCCGCAGGCTTTAAAGCAGCTAAGGTAGGAGGCGGGATCACCATGTCAATGATGGTCGGAGCTGCTACCTGTTCCATGGGGGTGGAGGTGGAGCCACTACTTCAGTGACAGGTGCAGGAGGTTGAGGTGGTAGTGCGATGGGTTCTATGGGTGGAAGCGAGGTGATGGGATCGAAGGGGGGTCTGAGGGGAGGCACTGGAATGAGGAGGGAGGAGGGAGCAGCAACAGGGGGTGGGACCTGTGGAAGGGAGGGGGAAGAAGGGGAGCTATGGGCTCCCTCATTCGGTTGATGACATTCTCAGAGAGCTGCAGAAGAGAGAGAAGAGCAATATGTGAGCGAAAACCAACAGGAGAGAAAAAAAGCACAACTAACAAGGATACCAGATCTGAGCAACACTAAACACTTCAACTGAACCACACCCCAAAGTCTAAAAGGAAAGTTCTCACAATTTACTTGCCAAGCCTCAGCCAACTTAATCACACAAGGCTACAACTCTAGGTGCACTAGCTCTATTACATCAGCCTGAGCAGTGTTACCCCAATATGCATTTAGCAGTGGCACACACCGCTGCTAAAAATGTGTCCACCCCTAATTAGTTAGGCCTAGGCTAGCCTTGATCATGACCCCCTGTTCCATTACATAACACATACGATTGATAGACGAAGGCATCGGTTTGAACAGGAGTTGCTTGAGGTTTGGTTTTGGAAGCATTGGAAGTTTTGAAATAATTTCAAAAAACAAAAAGGTTCAATAGATACACACCTCGATAGGGTCTCCATGTTACAGCACTTGTTTATGGAAGACTAGAGGTCGCGACTGGTGTTAATTAGCTATCAAGCAACTCTGGAAGTGTAGTTTAGTCGAATGGCAGCACCCATAGCTGTATGGATCTGTGCAAACCTGCTACAGTAAGTGTATATTTTACATTTGAAAGATTCTTCCTTGCTGATAAAAGGGACATGCGTTTCAAAAGCCATATCACAAGCAATGATGACATTTCTAAATGTTAAATCAGTGTCTTGAATGTGGTTGGCTGAAAACTGTAGAACGAAGACAGAATGCTGCCATTGTAGAACACCGCTTGTGATATGTGGGTGTACAATCTACAACCTTAAGGTATGTTTTGTTTATTGATGCACGTGTGGCAAGAATGCAGAAGGAAATCACCCCACACACCAGCAGATTATTCCATGTAAACATTGTCCTGAGTCTTCTAGCAACAAGGTGCTTCACAATAGGCATTTTCGTGCCAACTAGTCTTTACTTGAAACTCAACTAAAGCCTCTCAACCTATATTTAATTGGCACGCAGGGTCCATTACAACAGTTAAACACTTATCAGCTTACACGTCAGACAGAAAGTTCACGACACGTGTTTTGCATGACATGGATTTAATGGTGCAACATGGATTAAACTAATGTTAATTACAAGGTCATAAAATAAGTATTATCTATTATAAACTAAATGTCGTCATTACTAAGAACTAGGTCTAGCTGTATCCAGTCATTCATCATTTAGACAACGCGAGGCCATTGCATAAGCCCCAGTGTCAAACTGACAGCAAGTTAGCTAGCCGAGCTACCATAACAAACGTTACTCTGGCATAACATTGCCTATTTGTTTGGTAATAAGGATATAATAATGCAGTCAGTCGTTCCTATCATTTTTAACGCGCTTCAATACTTCCGAGCAGCATTTGGTTATGCAGTACCTCATTGTTGTCATCCTTTCAGTACTCACCCTTATGCCCTTCACAACTGTGATGTTGTCATTTTCATCCGACTCAAAGGAGACGCGGCGCCTGCTATTGTTCGCTCCCATCTCTGACTACAATCAGCGAAAGTGATACCTAACTGCATGCAATGGAAATTGTTGTCATCCACCTGTTTTTAGCCAAAATTGTCAAGTCGCACACCGGGGACAGGGAGATTACAGGGCCGCACGCACGGAAACACTTCCGTAGCATGCCAGCTGTCCAGTAAAGGCTGCGTTTATTGGAGGTGAGAATACGTCTTGTGCAACAGAGGTGTCCATTGGTTGGGGAATATTTTAAGAGCCAAACGGATCATTATAGTGCACTTTCAATTCTGTATGCATACACATTAACTAACAAATAAATAGATACTTGGTGGGGAGAAGAAAGAAGACATGATGTAAACCACTCAAAATAAATACAACACATTATAGTTAGATATATATATATATTAGGTCTTTAAAACCATACAATTGTTAATCAGTTTGGATTATACTTAGACTATCTGTCATATTCACTGCTGTTCAATGGTAATTTCAATTGGCCTAATGATTTTGGGAAAAATAAACGCATAAATACCTTCATCAGCTAAAACTCTATCAAACCCCATCAAACCCAAGCTAAGGTTATTTTATGAAATTGTCTATGTTTTTGTTGTCATTTCAGTCTTTGTAAACAAACAATGTACAAATTTAAAATATGTTGAAAACTGTCAATGATGCATGGACAATCAGTCCTTGCACCTATAATCTAGGTCCATCTTTGAATTTGACACTGGTAACATTTCTACATCCCTCAGCTTCATAGCAAAACACAGAGGTGAATTCCATATAGACTACTAGACCTTTGCATATAGCTTTCAATGAGAGCGCAGCAAGGCAATCGGTGCATATGTGGGTTCTTAGTAACGTTTTTAGAATCTTTGGAGCATATGGTTTTGTCGGGTATTAAACCGGGGATAGTGAAAAAATAGGGGACAACACTTTTTGTTTATTATTGTTTTTTATTTTTGTTTAGCAGACAGAAGCAAAGCACAACCTTTCACAGCTGTGTGATCTAGAGGCAGACACTGTGGGGACAAAACAATTGATTTCCATTCAAAATCCTATTTTCCCTAACCCTTCACACCTAACCCTAAACCTAACCCCTAACTCTAATTCTAACCCTAACCCTAACCCCTAACCCTAACCCTAACCCTTCCCTAACCCTTCACACCTAACCCTAAACCTAACCCCTAACTCTAATTCTAACCCTAACCCTTCACACCTAACCCTAAACCTAACCCTAACTCTAACCCTAACCCTTCACACCTAACCCTAAACCTAACCCCTAACTCTAATTCTAACCCTAACCCTTCATACCTAACCCTAAACCTAACCCCTAACTCTAACCCTTCACACCTAACCCTAAACCTAACCCCTAACTCTAATTCTAACCCTAACCCTTCACACCTAACCCTAAACCTAACCCCTAACTCTAACCCTAACCCTTCACACCTAACCCTAAACCTAACCCCTAACTCTAACCCTAACCCTTCACACCTAACCGTAAACCTAACCCCTAACTCCTAACCCTAACCATTCACACCTAACCCTAAACCTAACCCCTAACTCTAACCCTAACCCTAACCCTTCACACCTAACCCTAAACCTAACCCCTAAATCTAATTCTAACCCTTCACACCTAACCCTAAACCTAACCCCTAACTCTAATTCTAACCCTTCACACCTAACCCTAAACCTAACCCCTAACTCTAATTCTAACCCTTCACACCTAACCCTAAACCTAACCCCTAACTCTAATTCTAACCCTTCACACCTAACCCTAAACCTAACCCCTAACTCTAATTCTAACCCTTCACACCTAACCCTAAACCTAACCCCTAAGTCTAATTCTAACCCTTCACACCTAACCCTAAACCTAACCCCTAACTCTAATTCTAACCCTTCACACCTAACCCTAAACCTAACCCCTAACTCTGATTCTAACCCTAACCCTTCACACCTAACCCTAAACCTAACCCCTAACTCTAACCCTAACCCTTCACACCTAACCCTAAACCTAACCCCTAACTCTCACCCTAACCATTCACACCTAACCCTAAACCTAACCCCTAACTCTAACCCTAACCCTTCACACCTAACCCTAAACCTAACCCCTAACTCTAATTCTAACCCTTCACACCTAACCCTAAACCTAACCCCTAACTCTAATTCTAACCCTTCACACCTAACCCTAAACCTAACCCCTAACTCTAATTCTAACCCTTCACACCTAACCCTAAACCTAACCCCTAAGTCTAATTCTAACCCTTCACACCTAACCCTAAACCTAACCCCTTACTCTAATTCTAACCCTTCACACCTAACCCTAAACCTAACCCCTAACTCTGACCCTAACCCTTCACACCTAATCCTAAACCTAACCCCTAACTCTAATTCTAACCCTAACCCTTCATACATAACCCTAAACCTAACCCCTAACTCTAACCCTAACCATAACCCTTCACACCTAACCCTAAACCTAACCCCTAACTCTAATTCTAACCCTAACCCTTCACACCTAACCCTAAACCTAACCCTAACTCTAACCCTAACCCTTCACACCTAATCCTAAACCTAACCCCTAACTCTAATTCTAACCCTAACCCTTCATACATAACCCTAAACCTAACCCCTAACTCTAACCCTAACCCTAACCCTTGACACCTAACCCTAAACCTAACCCCTAACTCTAATTCTAACCCTAACCCTTCACACCTAACCCTAAACCTAACCCCTAACTCTATCCCTAACCCTTCACACCTAACCCTAAACCTAACCCCTAACTCTAACCCTAACCCTTCACACCTAACCCTAAACCTAGCCCCTAACTCTAACCCTAACCCTTCACACCTAACCCTAAACCTAACCCCTAACTCTAACCCTAACCCTTCATACCTAACCCTAAACCTAACCCCTAACTCTGATTCTAACCCTAACCCGTCACCCCTAACCCTAAACCTAACCCCTAACTCGGGCAGGTAGCCTAGTGGTTAGTGTTGGACTAGTAACCGAAAGGTTGCAAGATTGAATCCCAGAGCTGACAAGGTACAAATCTGTCATTCTGCCCCTGAACAAGGTAGTTAACCCACTGTTCCTAGGCCGTCATTGAAAGTAAAAATGTGTTCTTAACTGACTTGCCTAGCTAAATAAAGGTAAAATATATATTTTTAACCTAATCTACCCCCTAACTCTAATTCTAACGCTAATTGGAACCCTAACCCCTTAACTAGTATTTTTCCTTGTGTGGACCAGTGAAATATCCCCACTTGTCTGAACATCCCTTGTTTTTATTATCCTTGTGAGGACTTCTGGTCCCCACAAAGATGGTCAAACCAAACACACACACATACACACACAGAGCATCCCAATGTGTTTCTATTTCTCTGGATAATATGTTTTTAAATGTTTTTAATGAAGCCAACAGTGGGAGAAACATTTCCCCTGTTTATATTTCTATTATCTCCAGACAGTGGCTTTGTGTGAACATATTACATAATAAACACAATCATTTACCCTGGGCAGCAATGCCCTTGGGGGCACATGGTTAGACATCCAAGAGACATATTGTATGCTGATTGGATCGAACAACTAACTGCAACTATGATCCTATAGGCCTTGTGAGAACTTCATTATAAAGAGGATGAACAGTATAGTTATCTGTATTGCTGATGCAATGATATACATGGTTGGGTTACTTACAGTCCTTGTGGTGAAAGTGGGGATTTTCTTCTGGAATGTTGTACAGTTGGGGGGTTGGTGCACAGTAAATTCTCCAGTGTTAAATCAACACTGAGGGTGTTCAATTTAACACTGTTCCAGTGTCTATACGGGTCCACAATTTTAAGTGTTAAATTAACACTCTTCTTAGTGTAAAGCCTTATTTGCATATTTCCCAGTGTGCCTTGCCTTTCGAGTGAATTGTAGAGTTACCACCCAAGACTGAATTTGTAAGTGACAGAGACATGGTTGTTGCATTTTCAGTCCTATGGCATTCACCAAGTGAGATCCTAAGCGAATATGTTATTATTGAAATAAAATTCTTATAGACAATACAATATGCTTTATTTTGAGGGCCTAGTTTTACCCTAATACAGTAGGCTGAATCTCATGGTTTTATAGGCCACATCAGGCCTGCAAGTTTGTAATTCCTATTGGAATCCTACCAGAGTTTGGGATGAGACTACCTAAAGAATCTAAACTGGAACAACCATTTAAATAACGGGTGCAATAAATCCAAGTAACAGATTGGATTAGTTTAGAAAAACAAATGTCAATCAATGTACATGCAAAAACATAAATATTGAAACAAACAATTCAAAAAATCAACCCGCAATAGAGCATGCATTGATGGACGTGGTTTTGGTTCAACTCAGGTCCATGGTCCGTTGCAGATAGAAATGCCATACATAGAGCTGACGTGATTTCCTATCCTTCATGTCAAGAGAGGCATGTTTGTTCTACATAGCATATTTCTATCTGAAAGTTACAAAATGTTGCATCCTGCTGAACGTGCCAGCGGTTATTAACACCAATAATAGGGTTCTTTATTCACACCAATGAGTGTCAATTGAACAGTTACAGAGCTAATTTAACTCCTGAATCAACACTAGAAATGGTACACCGAAAAATCTACACTACTGTAGGTATCACTGACCTATTTGCTGTGTGTGTGGATGATTAAACCTAATTTAAAAAATGAACATAACCAGGTTTACATTGAAATGATGTGACAGAAAGAAAAAAAGTCCCATTGTCTATTCTACGGTAAGCTATGTAATACGCACACATATGCTGTTACCTTGGAAACAACATTTTACTCCTCTATACAAACAGATACAGATGGAGTATCTTCATTTGAGCCAGTGTGCTACAGCAGGAAAATAATCCTGCAGGAACAGGAAATGTGAATTATGATTCATGAAAAACAAAAGGAGAGCCACACACTCTTGGAGTTCAGATGCAATAATGTAATACTAACGTTTTGACAGCCAAGCTGTCTTCATCAGGGTATAGACAGCTTGGCTGTCTATACTCCACTAGCCAGCACCTCGCCTAACCAAATTATAATTAACTGACATTTTTCATTAGGGAGAATCAAGACAGAAATTTCCAAGTGGAAAGTATAAACTTCAGAAGCCTTTTAAATACACTAAGTTATCCTGCAACAGGGTGGTCCTACATCTCACACATTCTCTCCAGAAGTGATAGTTGTAGGTGTTGTGGGAAAACATTGAATTTAGATATTACAAAACTATTTTTTCACAACTTTCACCTGTACTGTATTAGTGAGTTTAAACACAATTTGCAGCTACTGTGCCTCCTCCTTAATCTGAAATGAGGGGACTCAGAACTGGAAACTGGTTTAAAATATTAAATGCAATATCACACAAAATTATAATTCTTAAACCCTGGTATGAATTGTCCAAAAATGCACCAGTTTTAACAGCAGTGAGACGTTAATATACAGAAATAACAGGAGCCAGGCTCACTGCTGTTGTCCTTTACAACTACAGATGACAGTCACACAGCAATCATTTAGTGTACATCTACAGAATCTGCTGACAAATGACCTTGGTGCCATGTCATTGGAGAGATTAGCCCGAGACATGTAAAATGGGACATTGGCTGCAGGGAGGGGAGGGTGATAAGAACTTGAAATTGAACTTGGCCCAAGGAAGTTAGAAGCATGCGCCCATCAAAGAGAAAGTGGCCCTGCATGACACAGTGATTGTTTCTATTTTGGAGGGAACGCCAAGATCTCCCACAATGTTATCTCTGCTGTCCACAGGCACATCAATCAGCACTGGGCCTGTTGGATCGACCCCTTCCCCACCAAAATCAATGCCTTCTCCCATTCGGTTTGTTTCGAGATTGTCAGAGATACAGAGGAGCAGTTCTGGAAAACGCAAAGCTATATGTCGTAAAAACAGAAAGCCATTAAATACACACTCACACACTCTCTCTCTCACGCTCGCGCACATGCTCACGCATGCATGCGCACGTTATCTCTCTCTTCCTTTTTCTGTCCCCCTGGCTCGCTCGTTCACTGTAGCCTACCGTGAGGGCTAGACTGAAAATCAAAGGGTGTGCTTCAGTACTTTTACTGTAATTGCATTTAGTTTCTTCAAGACATTTTGCAAGATATCAGTAGTGTTCTTGCTGAAGCAAGCACGATAAGAAAGAAGTATGAAACACAACAAAAGGGTTCTTGTGGGATATCAGAAGTGTTCTTGCAGAAACAAGCACGATAAGAAAGAAGTATGCAACACAACAGAAGGGTTCTTGTGGGATATCAGAAGTGTTCTTGCAGAAACAAGCACACCAATGAAAGACATTTGCAATAGAACAGTAGTATGATAAATGCAACATACAATGGTTAGTATGGAAGTGGTGTTTTCAGTGGCGACCCGTCATTTGAGCCCCACATGTTTAACAAAAAAAAAAGTAATAATTGTTGCCTGTTTTGCATGATATTTTGGCATTAATATGTGTCACATATCAGTTTGCAAACAATGTAAAAAATAAAGCTGCATACAAACATGGTCTCTTTTTTGCTTTCTTGAGGAAGGCAGCTCCAAAATGCAGGTGTTTCGGCTGAGCTCAGTGCTTTCTGTGGTGGTGGGGGAGCCTGCGGAAAATACAGAGCATATGAGTTGGTCATGTTCTCTTGTTGCGCCGTGATTGGCTCAGTGTTCTGTCACTCATGGGGACACTACATCACCACAAAATCTACGGGGAGAGCTCGAAAATTCAAGTCCCTTGGGTGCTTCCAGAGAGTTACATTAGAAGTGCCCATCCAAGAAGCCTCAAGGTCATTGGCTGCAGTACTTTGTGTCGGGGGGCTAGGGTCAGTTTGTTATATCTGGAGTACTTCCCCTGTCCTATTCGGTGTCCTGTGTGAATCTAAGTGTGCGTTCTCTAATTCTCTCCTTCTTTCTTTCTCTCTCTCGGAGGACCTGAGCCCTAGGACCATGCCCCAGGACTACCTGACATGATGACTCCTTGCTGTCCCCAGTCCACCTGGCCATGCTGCTGCTCCAGTTTCAACTGACCTGAGCCCTAGGACCATGCCCCAGGACTACCGGACATGATGACTCCTTGCTGTCCCCAGTCCACCTGGCCATGCTGGTCATTTATGAACATTTGAACATCTTGGCCATGTTCTGTTATAATCTCCACCCGGCACAGCCAGAAGAGGACTGGCCACCCCACATATGCTCTCTCTAATTCTCTCTTTCTTTCTCTCTCTCGGAGGACCTGAGCCCTAGGACCGTGCCCCAGGACTACCTGATATGATGACTCCTTGCTGTCCACCTGACTGTGCTGCTGCTCCAGTTTCAACTGTTCTGCCTTATTATTATTCGACCATGCTGGTCATTTATGAACATTTGAACATCTTGGCCATGTTCTGTTATAATCTCCACCCGGCACAGCCAGAAGAGGACTGGCCACCCCACATAGCCTGGTTCCTCTCTAGGTTTCTTCCTAGGTTTTGGCCTTTCTAGGGAGTTTTTCCTAGCCACCGTGCTTCTACACCTGCATTGCTTGCTGTTTGGGGTTTTAGGCTGGGTTTCTGTACAGCACTTTGAGATATCAGCTGATGTACGAAGGGCTATATAAATAAAATTTGATTTGAAATTTGATTTGATTGGCCACAGATAAAATTATGTTATATCTACCGTAGCTTTGATTGGACTGATCATGTCAACATCATAGTTTCAAAATCTTAGCTAGAAAGCTAGACAAGCAGTCATCATCATGAATCACGTTGACAATGTACTGGCAAATCCTTTTCAATCCTTGTCATATGAAGAGAAATGATCGATAAAATGTATCGGTGATCCTCGGCCATTGGACATAAACATTACACAACAAGTTGGAAATCGCAAATTCAACAATGAGTGATTTGGAAGGAATCAGTGACTAAAACTGAAAGTGTTGCAAAGCCATAACTAGCCTGCTATTGAGTGTAGTGGGTATGTGGTCCAAGTCTGGGTTTAAGGGTCTCTTTTCCAAGCTTAAAAGGATTAACATTCAACACGATGGGCCGGAAAAGGTAGAATACATTGGCCATGCTGTCAATCCAGCATGACTTCTGCCGCGTTCTATACAACTGGGAATTCAGAACTGGGAAATCTCAGACTTCAGTCATGTCAAGACAACTGGGAACTCAGAATAAAACGATCTCCGACTGGGAAAATACGATTTGAACGATCATCCAACTCAGAATTCCATGTCAGGAACTTGGCCTCTTTCTAGAGCTCCAACCTGAAGATCACTCACGTCATGATTCAACCTTGTTTTTTTCCGAGTTCCCACTTGTCTTGAAAGCACCAAAAAATCCAAAGAATGCCATACTTTGATGACAAAGCTTGATGACAAAATTTGCCCACAAGAAAGATCACCGCACCACCTTCATGTTCAAGTGAGTACAGCAGAACAAGGTGAGTCCAAAAATGTCTTGTATGCTGCTGCATAAATGATGTAATATGCCAGGGAGATATGTATACTGTAGCGAAGAAAGTAAGCCCATGTGCCTCACCCTAATTATTTGGTCCCTTTGCCCCTCATAACTGAGCCTACTGTTCTGACTTGGTGGTGCACATGAAGCCTATAGCCGGTTTTAGAGAAATGTAATCATTGAATATTTTAAGAGCTTTCATTGTCTGCTAATATGCCCTGTTTATTTATCCTACGGTTTTGTCTTGGTGTACAGGGAGAACACTGCCCATGTTCTGGATTCTGTCACTGTACATTTCAATTTCAAAAGTGCTAAACAAATTGTTATGTTGACTACATCCGTCCTAGCTCTCTCATTTAATGTCTTAATCGAAATTACAGATGGCCTCTTATCCGCTTGCCATCCCATTATGCCATAGTTTGTACATCTCAATTGTCATTAGAAACCACATTTGTTTAAGCAAGTCAGCCATGTCAGCAACGTTTTTTTTAAAGGCAGTAAATGAGGCTGAATTAATTTTTCCGCTGCCAGACAAGGCTACGCTGATAGCCAGGTGTATCAGTGGTCAGGATTCACTCCGTGGTGCTGAAAAGAACGCTCTGCTGTTGGGACAGCTTTATGTAGGCCCTAACAGTTTGTCACAGTTATAGTGCAATTAATGTAGTAATGTGGCTTTCATGGCATGCATCTAACATTTTTGTTTTTTGTTTGCCCCACCAAGATGTACATGCTAAAATCGCCAATGGGCGTTTTGTAAGCACACAGGATTTGCATGGGAAAAAAACTACTAAGAACAATATCAACAAGTCTAGACAGATTTTGGACTACAACTCCCAGCTTTCTCAGCCACACTACCGAAGTTGGAACAATTTTCCTCGTCTCTCATTGGTAGGTTGTCATTCTGTTTGGGTGCAGTAGCTGGAAAAATGGCAGCTGATACAGGGAGATACCGGAGTGCTGTTAGCAAAAGCAAAGACCCTTCAGGCTTACTTATCTCCGTTATAAGGTAAGATCACTCAAATTGACGGTTGAATTATCATATTGACATAATACGCCAGTGGGCACTACTGTTTTCATTAACTAGGCCTGTCATTTCAGGTCGTGGACAAGGAGAAACATCCTTCCTGTTGTTAGCTTCCTATCTGTTAGCTAGCTAGTTTTATGTCAAGCGAGTTTTGAGGAAATGTTAGTCAGCTACGCTAGCTAATGTTTGTCATCGCGACCTGTTCGCATAATTTAGCAGTGTTTATCATCATTATGAGTCAAATAACACTTTTCTTCAATAGTCACAAGGAAAGCGTGAGGAAGGAGCCACTTGCTAGCTAGCTGTCACTCTTTTGACAGCTGACCTCTCCTGCTCATACAACAATCTCGCGACTTGGTAACTTATTAGCTAACAAAAACTAAATATCCAATGCATACTTGTTATTCAGCATCAGCACCCATTTATAGCCTGCTTTGCTGCCCTTCGCTGACAGGGTGCATTGATCATCATGGGTTGGCCTTAGCTTGAACAGTGTCGTTTATGTCATGACATGTCGTTTACTGTGTGTTTCCACGCCATTTAAAGTAGCCATTGCCGTAACTTAGTAGAGTAGCTCTCTTTACCCCTTTTTTTCTCTAGATTAAACGGAGCTGTCGTCTACTGGGTTTGACAGATGTCAGTGTGCATGGGGCGAAGGTGCAGCACTTTGAGGCAAAATCCTATTCTGCACGCAATTGTTGTCTGCAACAAAGATTATCTTCACTTTCTTATGTACCTTTACTTATGGCTACTGCTTGCCTAAAACGCCAGACTGTTACCATGGTTACCCCATGCCACTTTTGGATTCTAAAAGGGACTAGGCTACTGTCAGTCTAGTGTTTGAATTAGTCAAGGGTGATGGTGCATGTCAGAGCTAAGGATTCAGGTTCGCTCAGTTTAGGTGAGGTTATATCAAGTATGTTAACTAGTTAGGTTGGACATGGCGGCATGGGAAATAACTAGTTATTTTACATTAACAGAGAATGGATAAGATCACTTGCTTTGTGTTTCAGCTCTGACTTGTGTCAAGTAGGCATCTCAAGCCACTCTAGGGGGATGCCGTTGAGAATCTTCTCCCCCTTCCAGCTTTCAGCTGTGTGTGAAGAGCGAAGAGGCTTTAATGAGCTCTTGAGGGAGACTTACCTCTCCCCTTATTTTATGTGTGGTTTGGAGTTTGATGAAATACAGGGCAAAAACAAGTGTTGTCAAGTCTGTTACTCAACATTGTCCCATCCCCTGGGTGACATACAAGACTGGCATGGTTTTCAGGATATAAAACCTGGCACGTACACTACGACTCTCAGGAACACGTACACTACACTACGACTCTCAGGAACAACACTACGACTCTCAGGAACACTACACTACGACTCTCAGGAACACGTACACTACACTACGACTCTCAGGAACACGTACACTACACTACGACTCTCAGGAACACGTACACTACACTACGACTCTCAGGAACACGTACACTACACTACGACTCTCAGGAACACGTACACTACACTACGACTCTCAGGAACACGTACACTACACTACGACTCTCAGGAACACGTACACTACACTACGACTCTCAGGAACACGTACACTACACTACGACTCTCAGGAACACGTACACTACGACTCTCAGGAACACGTACACTACAGCCAAAGGTCTGTCATTATCAACGGCGACCCTGGAGAAATTAGGGTTAAGTGCCTTGCTCAAGGGCACATCATCATATTTTTCATCTTGTCAGCTCAGGAATTCGAACTAGTGACCTCTCGCTTACTGACCCAACACTCTAACCGCTAGGCTACTAGCTGCCTGTATTTTACCCAGATCAAGTGACTAGAAAAAAATGATTAACTAGAAGTTAGGCCTACACAAGATTAGGAAAAGGACCACAAGGTGACACCTTGACAGACAACTGATGAGCATTGGCCTGTGTCTGTGTAGGACCCTGTCCAGCAGCGATGACAAGCAGGACAGAGAGACGGAGAAGGGCCGCCTGGAGGAGGCGTTTGAGAAGTGTGACCGGGACCTGGATGAGCAGATCGTCCAACACTACGCTGAGCTGACCACCGCCATCCGCACCTACCAGAGCATCACCGAGAGAATCACCAGCTCCCGTAACAAGATCAAAGGGGTGAGAGGGAACACGCACAATGTTTCAAATCAAATCCAATTGAATTTGTCACCTGATCTGCCAAATACATCAATTGTAGACTTTACTGTGAAATGCTTACTTTACGAGCCCTTTCCCACAATGAAGAGTTAAAAAGTAAAAACATTTGCAACAAAACATTCAGAACATGTGCATGGCCTGTGAATTACAGTGTGAAGGCAGAGTGATGGTCCCAGGGAGTTGTACATCAAGGACATTAGCAGCAGGCAGTGTGAGGGCCTGGCTGATTTCTCTGTGTGTGTGTGTGTGTGTGTGTGTGTGTGTGTGTGTGTGTGTGTGTGTGTGTGTGTGTGTGTGTGTGTGTGTGGCTGGCTCTGACACCTGCGTCACTGTTAGAGCCTCTGGGATAGCCCGCTAGTGTTCCACAACAGCGTGATGTCTCTCCAGGCTGTGTGTCTGGATGTACAGTTTTTATTTAACCAGGTAGGCTAGTTTAGATCAAGGTCTCATTTACAACTGTGACCTGGCCAAGATAAAGCAAAGCAGTGAGACACAAACAACAACACAGAGTTACACATGGAATTAACAAGCGTACAGTCAATAACACAATAGAAAAAAAGAAAGTCTATATACAGTATGTGCAAATGGCCTGAGGAGGTAAGGCAATTAATAGACCATAGTTGCGAAGTAATGACAGCAAATGAACACTGGAGTGATAGATGAGCAGATGATGATGTGCAAGTAGAACCAGTGAGATTTACCTGCTGGAGCGCGTGCTACAGGTGGGTGTTGTTATCGTGACCAGCGAGTTGAGATGAGGCGGAGCTGGGTCTGGCGACGAATATGTAGCGAGGGCCAGCCGACTAGAGCATACAGGTCGCAGTGGTGGGTTGAAAAAGGGGCTTTGGTAACAAAACGGATGGCACTGTGATAGACTGCATCCAGTTTGCTGAGTAGAGTATTGGAAGCTATTTCGTAAATGACATCGCCGAAGTCGAGGATCGGTAGGATGGTCAGTTTTACAAGGGTATGTTTGGCAGCAAGAGTGATGGAGGATTTGTTGCGAAATAGGAAGCTGATTCTAGATTTAATTTTGGATTGGAGTTGCTTAATGTGAGTCTGGAAGGAGAGTTTACAGTCTTGCCAGCCACCTAGGTATTTGTAGTTGTCCACATATTCTAGGTCAGAACCGTCCAGTAGTGATGCTAGTCGGGCGGGCGGGAGCAGGCAGCGAATGTTTGAAAAGCATGCATTTGTGTTTTTACTAGCATTTAAGAGCAATTGGAGGCTACGGAAGCAATGTTGAAGGTTAACACAGTTTCCAAAGAAGGGCCAGATGTATACAGAAGGGTGTCGTCTACGTAGAGGTGGATCATGGAATCATCCGCAGCTAGAGCGACATCGTTGATATATATATACAGAGAAAAGAGTCGGCCCGAGAATTGAACCCTGCGGTACCCCCATATAGACTGTCAGAGGTCTGGACAACAAGCCCTCCAATTTGACACACTGAACTCTGTCTGAGAAGTAGTTGGTGAACCAGGCGAGGCAGTCATTTGAGAAACCAAGGCTGTTGAGTCTACCGATAAGGATACAGTGATTGACAGAGTTGAAAGCCATGGCCAGGTTGATGAAGATGACTGCACAGTACTATCTTTTATCGATGGCGATTATGATATCGTTTAGTACCTTGTGCGTGGCTGAGGTGCACCCGAGTTTAAATACACTTAGGTTGGAGTCATTAAAACTAGTTTTTCAATCACTCCACACATTTCTTGTTAACAAACTATAGTTTTGGCAAGTCGGGTTAGGACATCTACTTTGTTCATGACACAAGTCATTTTTTACAGACATATTATTTAACTTATTATTCACTGTATCACAATTCCAGTTAGTCAGAAGTTTAAGTATATTAAGATGACTGTACCTTTTAACAGCTTGGAAAATTCCAGAAAATGATGTCATGGCTTTCGAAGCTTCCGATAGGCTAATTGACATAATTTGAGTCAATTGGAGTTGTTCCTGTGGATATATTTCAAGGCCCTACTTCAAACTCAGTGCCTTGTTGCTTGACATCATGGGAAAATCAAAAGAAATCAGCCAAGACCCTCAGGAACACGGGTCTAAAATAAATTGTAGACCTCAAGTCTGGTTCATCCTTGGGAGCAATTTCCAAATGCCTGAAGGTACCACTTTCATCTGTAGAAACAATGGTACGCAAGTATAAACACCATGGGACCACTTAGCCGTCATACCGCTCAGGAAGGACACACGTTCTGTCTCATAGAGATAAACGTACTTTGGTGCAAAAGTGCAAATCAATCCCAGAACAGCAGCAAAGGACCTTGTGAAGATGCTGGAGGAAACTGGTACAAAAGTATATATATCCACAGTAAAACGAGTCCTATATTGACATAACCTGAAAGGCCGCTCGGCAAAGAAGAAGCCACTGCTCCAAAACCACCATAAAAAATCCAGACTGTGGTTTGCAACTGTGCATGGAGACAAAGATTGTACTTTTTGGAGAAATGTCCTCTGGTCTGATGAAACAAAAATAGAACTGTTTGGTCATAATGACCATTTTTATGTTTGGAGTAAAAAGGGGGAGGTTTGCAAGCTGAAGAACACCATCCCAACTGTGAAGTACAGGGGTGGCAGCATCATGTTGTGGGGGTGCTTTGCTGCAGGAGGGACTGGTGCACTTCACAAAGTAGATGGTATCATGAGGGAGGAAAATTATATGGATATATTGAGGCAACATCTCAAGACATCAGTCAGGAAGTTAAAGCTTGGTCGCAAATGGGTCTTCCAAATGGTCAATGACCCCAAGCATACTTCCAAAGTTGTGGCCATCACAAAGCCCTGACCTCAATCCTATAGAAAATGTGTGGGCAGAACTGAAAAAGCCTGACTCAGTTACACCCGCTCTGTCAGGAGGAATGGGCCAAAATTCACCCAACTTATTGTGGGAAGGTTGTGGAAGGTTGACCCAAGTTAAACCATTTAAAGGCAATGCCTCATTGAGTGTACTGTATGTAAACTTCTGACCCACTGGGAATGTGATGAAAGAAATAAAATCTGAAATAAATAATTCTCTCTGCTATTCTGACATTTCACAATCTTAAAATAAAGTGGTGATCTTAACTGACCTAAAACATGGACTTTTTACTAGGATTAAATGTCAGGAATTGTGAAAAACTGAGTTTAAATGTATTTGGCTGCATGTAAACTTCTGACTTCAACTGTATATGAGACTGTTACAAAGAGAACCTAGAAAGGTTTCCAAAGACTTGTGTGTGATGGTGCTTTTGCGTTAAGTGCCCAATGATTCAGGCGGAACACCGAGCTTTGAAACTGAAAGAGTGTTCATGTGTCCCTGAAACTATTCAGAACGTACCAGATAGAAATGTAATGAATAGAGCTGACAAATAATCCCTATTCTACCTGACAAATAATCACGTCTGTTCTGCGCAATACATTTCTATCTGAACTTTCTAAACGCTTGCCTGTCTTGTCTCTGAACGGACCCATGGGTCATGTTCATTAGGGCACACAACAGAAAATAACGCTTTACAGCAGAGATGAAAAGGATTGTTTCTTACTGATTAGTATTCCCTCCCTGTTTCAGTCAACTTTCTTTAGTTTGGTGCCTAATGAACACAACCCTGGAGCCTCACCTGTCTGACCCTGGAGGTGGGGTTGATTCATTAATGCACACCGAAGCAAAATGTTTTACAACAGTCCAAATACTCTGTCCCTGTTTCAGTCCGTCTTTTTCCCTTTATCGCCTGATGAACACCCTGGTGTCTGACTTGTGTGATGTCCCATTGTATCCCAGGTGAAGGAGAACCTGCTGTCCTGTAAGATGCTGCTCCACTGCAAGAGGGATGAACTGAGGAAGCTGTGGATCGAAGGCATTGAGCACAAACACGTCCTCAACCTGCTGGACGAGATCGAGAGTATCAAGCAGGTCCCACAGAGACTGGAGGCCTGCATGGCCAGCAAGCACTACCTGCACGCCACCGACATGCTGGTGAGTAAGGGACAATTCGTGTGGAGGTGGGGTGGTAGGTGAGGATGTGGTAAGGTTTGTATGAAAGTGTGTTAAGTTTGGAGCCATGGTGGGGCATGCGTGCGAGAGAATGGGATTCGTATGATTAACACTGGGATATGGCAATCCAGACATCCAGACAGATTTTAATACCCCAACTCTGACCTGACACTTGTTACGTGATTGCTGTCCTCCTTGGCTACAGAAATGGACTGGCATTTCAGCTAATTGGCTGGACTCTCAGTTTTCTTCCATTTGGTGCCTAATGAATACGACGCAATTGTACATCTCCCTTACAGCTGGTAAGCTTCATCAAAGCGGCCCAGGGGCCACCACAGGTGTGTGGGTTGACTTTGATGTGGGTTTTGTGGCGCGCTCAGTGGGGGCTAAAGCACAAAATGGCTTGTACAACTCTGTGGTCTCTCCTTTCCCTTCTTCCTCCACTCACTCCTACACTCTTCTTCCAAACTCAGGTAATTAGGGCCGAGTCAGTTAATCTCTGCTCCAGAACAGGCATATTTGAGAGGGAGGACGAGAGATGTCTGGCCCCCTGAGGCCCCTGAAGACCTTCTGTCTCTTTGTCTCCCACTCTCAGTCCTTCGTGGGGGCTGCAAACCTAAAATCTACATTAAAGCACTTTTTACATGGTGTGGTCAGGTTGATGGAAGTTGGTGACACTATTTAGGAAAATCACTCACATCTGAGCTAAATATATTAACTGTTATGTATGTAGTGGTTCTTCCTTTAAACATTCTTCTTTTAAACATGGCAGATTGTGGTAAATTGCGTCATTCTGTCATTGCACCACAATATCACAAGAGGGAGTTAAGTCTAAACTGTGGCACAAATTGACTATCTTTTCCTAAATGGAGGTGTGAATGTTTCAGTCTGAGAGTGTCTGTCTCTAGAGTCCTGCATCAGGCGGGTGGTCCTGGAGTTGAAAGAGAACTTGGGTAAATGCAATGGCACAATTACTGGACTGATGATTTTCTAAAATTGGCACAGTGGGCTTTTGGTTTTCTCCCTCTAAAAACAGAAATAAAATCATTCTAAATAACAAATGGTCTTTTACCACAGAATGAAAGAGTGATAGCCCCTCTATAGAATGTGAGTTTGTGAAACACGGAGTCCTTCTTTGCTAATGCGAAGAAGAAACTGAATGAATGAGAGTCCAGCGAGGATAGGCAGTTGCCCATATTTTCAAGACTTGAGCTCCTTCATTTATTTATGAAATATACTTGTTTATTTAGACAATTTAACATATTAGTTTAGACTTGGCCTATTTAGTAGGATTTCTTCAAATTGCTATGCAGGAAAAAAATGTCTTCCACCGTGCCTGGTCCCAGGCTAACAGCTGACTTCTCTCTGAAACCACACATCCATCTGAAGGTGAGTCTTTATCCACTGTGCCTGGTCCCAGGCTAACAGCTGACTTCTCTCTGAAACCACACATCCATCTGAAGGTGAGTCTTTATCCACCGTGCCTGGTCCCAGGCTAACAGCTGACTTCTCTCTGAAACCACACATCCATCTGAAGGTGAGTCTTTATCCACCGTGCCTGGTCCCAGGCTAACAGCTGACTTCTCTCTGAAACCACACATCCATCTGAAGGTGAGTCTTTATCCACTGTGCCTGGTCCCAGGCTAACAGCTGACTTCTCTCTGAAACCACACATCCATCTGAAGGTGAGTCTTTATCCACCGTGCCTGGTCCCAGGCTAACAGCTGACTTCTCTCTGAAACCACACATCCATCTGAAGGTGAGTCTTTATCCACCGTGCCTGGTCCCAGGCTAACAGCTGACTTCTCTCTGAAACCACACATCCATCTGAAGGTGAGTCTTTATCCACCGTGCCTGGTCCCAGGCTAACAGCTGACTTCTCTCTGAAACCACACATCCATCTGAAGGTGAGTCTTTATCCACCGTGCCTGGTCCCAGGCTAACAGCTGACTTCTCTCTGAAACCACACATCCATCTGAAGGTGAGTCTTTATCCTTTGGGACCACACAATGACCAGGTGGACAGTAGGCCTCTTGAAGCGACAGAAGAAATCAACAAGATCTGCAAGTATTTTTTCACAAAAGCTGGCAGCCGATTATTATTATTATTATTTTTTGCCTGATTCAGGACTCTAGTCCCGGAGAGAGACTGACTGAAACATTCACACCTCCATTAATTTACAAAAGGATAGTCTAATAGCTCAGCTATGTGTGGAAAACCCCCAAATTTGTGCCATAGTTTTAATTACTGATAGTTGCTGTTGTCATTCAGAGTTGAGTCCTATTGTAAAGTGTAACCTAATGGCCAAAAAGGGGCAAACTTGCAATTTACTTGATGTTTAACTGCTCTTAAATTGTACATTTCTAACTCAATATCAAAGAATATGAAATAATGTGTCTTTCACCCTGCATTATAATATAACTTACTTTGAACGAAAGCCAGGAATGAGTGAGTCACTCAGCCCAATGCTGTTCCTGCTTCTTTTGCCTATTTGAGTGTTCATTTAATATCCTACGTATTCTGTCATCACCCAAACCTCATGCAACCGCAAAATGACGGATAAAACAATTTCACAAATCCGTCTGTTTTTAAACTTTGCTGTGGGGTGACAAAATGTATTGCAATTGAATTTAAATTAACTGAATGATGAGGATGAAGAGAGAGTGATTGAATTTAAAACAATAGTGTAAGAATTGCTCTTCCTCTGTCTCGTGCGCACACTAAAAAAGACACCATTTTTGTTTCTAGTTTGTCAGAAGAAGACAATGTAACACGCACATAGACACATATATTATTTGTTCATCAACATCTTTATGCTTTTCGTTAATAAAATAATGATAAAAAGACTTTCAAAATACGGATGTTTATTTCAACTACATCTCAGCTACAGTTGCTCTTCCCCCAGCTCCACAACCATGGTAAAACCTTGCTGAGAAGATCAATGTATTGGTGTATCGTCAGTTTCTCATCAAAAGAAAGGTTTAACATATTTTGAATGAATTCCTGAATTCAGTTGCTTCAGTTGACATTTTCAGTTTATTTACTGTTTAATTATTCAAGTCTCTTTTTTTTGTTGGAATAGAAACACACTTCTCTGAGCTGGAGATTAAAGAATACAAAGAAGCCAGCCACTCTTGATGGGCTATCAGACAGGACAATAGACTCTTGCCGAGTTTAGAGACTTTAAATGTTTGCGAAGCATGTCACTACTCCCATATCTTTGCATAGCTCACCAAATGCACTGTTTTCTAACCACTTCTGGATGGACCCATAACGAGTTACTGTGAGAATAAATATCACTGAATGACATAAATATTAGAATAAAGTATGCTAATGAAGGCAACAAATTGTTGCTTACTGAAACACCCAAAGTCATCAATTGTTATAATAGGATTTGAAGCAATAGTCTACCCGCGTGTGGTTAACTATTCAGCACCGTTTGCGATGCTTTGAGACAACTTCATGGAGACTGGTCTTGATAAATCAATCAGATTTTATTTTCACTGAATCTCCGTTTGGATATTGGTCAGCCTACAATTAGGGAATGTTAGGATTATTTTGCTCTCAACTCCAATCACTTAGTAGCTGGGCCTACTCCCAACTTGTCACGTTGTACAGCGCCATATTTTACCAACAGAAACCCTGGGGCCTACAAAGGCTACTGTAAAATGCATTTTCTTTTTTTCTTGGAATAGAAACACCATAATATTAATCAATTTAATAACATTTCTAAAAGTATAAACTGCACAATAAGTACTATAATTTAAAAAATAAATTATAATCAATCCCATATGTCTGTTCTAACAAAACAATATTAAAAACAGTCAAATGCATAGGGGCAGCAGGCAGCCTAGTGGTTATAGTGTTGGGCCGATGTCGAATGGAGCTGACAAGGTAAAAATCTGTCATTTCTGCCCTAGGCAAGGCAGTTAACCCACTGTTCCCCGGGTGCCGGAGGATGTTTTGATTATGGCAGCCCCCACACCTTTCTGATTCTGAGGGTTGGGTTAAATGCAGAAGGTACATTTCAGTTGAATACATTCAATTGGACAACGGACTAGGTATCCCCTTTCCCATTTGTGAATTGAATCACATTAGCCGACATGTTGCGGTTTATTCATTGTTTCATTATTCAAGGCACCCTTTATTTAATTTTATATCTAAAATGCTTGACTGTAATTTAGACATGGATGACTTGTGCCAAAAAGTAAGTTACGCTAAATCAGCTACAGTAAACACGACTCTTCGGCCTACAGCTCCATGTCATTTCAATAACTTACCTTCTCAAAGACGCCTTCTGGTGGTCAAACTAGCATTATTGGCAACAAAATAATATGATATCATGCACTCGCATGTGCCATGCAATTACTCAGCACACTGCAAGCTGTGCTGCAGTAGGACGCAACTTTTAAAGGAAGAACCACTGTAGTGGTAGGCTTGGAGGTTTACTTGGGTATTTGGAAAAAGCCACAGGTGGTTTTCCAATACTGTCAAAACAAGTTTTTTTTAAAAGTATTATTTTACATTATGAAGCTTACCATAGTTCCCCAGAACAGTTGAGCCAGTCTCTTGTTTGTAACAGAACAACAGGATAAAACAGGAGCTGGTCAGTCCATAACAGCACAACGGGAGCTGGTCAGTCCCTAACAGCACAACGGGAGCTGGTCAGTCCCTAACAGCACAACGGGAGCTGGTCAGTCCCTAACAGCACAACGGGAGCTGGTCAGTCCCTAACAGCACAACGGGAGCTGGTCAGTCCCTAACAGCACAACTGGAGCTGGTCAGTCCCTAACAGCACAACTGGAGCTGGTCAGTCCCTAACAGCACAACTGGAGCTGGTCAGTCCCTAACAGCACAACGGGAGCTGGTCAGTCCCTAACAGCACAACGGGAGCTGGTCAGTCCCTAACAGCACAACGGGAGCTGGTCAGTCCCTAACAGCACAACGGGAGCTGGTCAGTCCCTAACAGCACAACGGGAGCTGGTCAGTCCCTAACAGCACAACGGGAGCTGGTCAGTCCCTAACAGCACAACGGGAGCTGGTCAGTCCACAACAGCACAAACGGGAGCTGGTCAGTCCATAACAGCACAACGGGAGCCGGTCAGTCCACG
>NW_026290978.1:414892-477392 GCF_023373465.1 Oncorhynchus keta
TGTTCTTAACTGACTTGCCTCGTTAAATAAAGGTAAAATAAAAATGTAGAATGGTGATTAATAACATTGGTGATGTAGAATGGTGATTAGATACCATTGGTGGGGATGTAGAATGGTGATTAATAATATTGGTGGGGATGTAGAATGGTGATTAATAATATTGGTGGGATGTAGAACGGTGATCAATACACAGATGAACGGTGACATAACACATGGGGATGTAGAATGGTGATTAATAACAGGATGTAGAATGGTGATTAATAATATTGGTGGATAAGCCAGATAAATAATGCAGGATGCTGGTGATGTCAGGATAAAATAACATTGGCAGGGATGCTGGTGCGATATCAGACAAACATACTGGTAGGGATGTTGTGTGATATTGCATAAATAATATTGTAGGATGTTGGTGTGATGTTGTGATAAATAATATTGGTAGGGATGTTGTTGTTGTTGTGTGGTGATAAATATCACCATCAGGCTAAAAGAGCCTTTAGAGCAGGCTGCCATCTGCCTGCCATTACAATAATGAACTGGCTGCCTCTGCCACTGCCTGACGCCCCCAAACACAAGGAGCCATTGGCACAGCCTGCCACACCAGAACAGCCTTTCTTATGTGGGTGTGTGATTCAGTGAGAAATAGAGAGTGTGTGTGTAACGGAGATGAGGCTACCTCCAAGCAGAGGTACGGCGGCGCGGTGGCAGACGCTTTACACCTCATTGGCTTGCGAGGAGCGCTAATCACCACCCACTGTCAACCCCTCAGCCTCCCAGCCCGCCTGTCGGCCACTCACAACCCTGAGCAGTGATTTAGAGAACGAGAGAAAGAGAGGGAAAGAGAGAGAAATGAGAGAAGGGGGAAGAAAGAGAGAGGGAAAGAGAGAGTGAGAGAAGGGGGAGAAAGAGAGAGAGAAAGAGAGAGAGGGGGGAAAGAGAAAAGAGAAAGAGAGAGAGAGAGGGGGAAAGAGAGAGAGTGAGAGAAGGGGGAAGAAAGAGAGAGAAGGGGGGAAGAAAGAGAAGGGGGAAGAAAGAGGAGAAGGGGGAAGAAAGAGAGAGAAGGGGGGAAGAGAGAGAGAAGAAAGAGAGAGGGGGAAGAAAGAAATGAGGGAGAGAGAGTGAGAGAAGGGGGAAAAGAGAGAGTGAGAGGGGGAAAGAGAGAGAGTGAGAGAAGGGGAAGAAGAGAGAGTGAGAAGGGGGAAGAAAGAGAGAGAAGGGGAAGAAAGAGAGAGAGTCAGAAGGGGGAAGAAAGAGAGAGAGAAGGCAAAAGAGAGAGTGAGAGAAGAGGGTAAAGAGAGAGGAGAAGGGGGAAAGAGAGAGAGAGAGAAGGGGGAAGAAAGAGAGAGAGAAGGGGGAAGAAAGAGAGAGAGGGAAAGAGAGAGAGTGAGAGAAGGGGGGAAGAAAGAGAGAGAGGGAAAGAGAGAGAGGAGAGAAGGGGGAAGAAAGAGAGAGAGGGAAAGAGAGAGAGTGAGAGAAGGGGGAAGAAAGAGAGAGAGTTGGCAGCTGGGGAGGGTTAAAGGAAAACATCTCTAACAGGACATTCACTAATGGACATGTGATTGGTGAGTCATTTTGAGGATGCTGTAGTTGCTTTCTGTTTGAGGCTCTGCAATGTGCTGCTCTGGATCTGAACCAACTTAAACTAGCACTGAAGTTGGCCAGGCACAGGTTAGTGTCAAAAGGCAATAGGCTAATGCCACAGCTATTGAGCTAAAGTGTGTGGCAGATCGTAGGGCAGTGAACATACAGCCTAGTGTAGGGAAAGACAGCAACCACACAGAAGAGAGGTGGCCAAACTAAAAATGTGGGAAAGAAAGATATAACATGACCAAGAGTCCACTGACTCTCAAAAGCTGCCAGCTTCCCATTTGATCACGGAATAAAAGCCTCAAGATTGATTGATGGAAAAAGCTACACAGAGAGAGAGACATGGAGCGAGAGACGAAGAGAAAGAGGGAGAAACTTAGAGAGCCAGATAGAACCACAGAGAGAAAGACAGATGGGAGAGAGCGAGAGAGAGTGTGAGAGAGAGAGAGAGAGAGAGAGAGGGAGAGAGAGAGAGAGAGAGAAAGAGATGGAGAGAGAGAGAGAGAGAGAGAGAAAGAGAGAGAGAGAGAGAAAGAGAGATGAGGAAAGAGAGATGGGAGAGAGAGAGAGAGAGAGAGAGAGAGAGAGAGAGAAAGAGAGAGAGAGAGAGAGAGAGAGAGACATGGAGCGAGAGACGAAGAGAAAGAGGGAGAAACTTAGAGAGCCAGATAGAACCACAGAGAGAAAGACAGATGGGAGAGAGCGAGAGAGTGTGAGAGCGAGAGAGAGTGTGTGAGAGAAAGAGAGCCCAAAAAAATAATCAAACAAATTGTATGTCACATGCGTCGAATACAACTGTCACGTCCTGACCGTCGTTCCTTTTTTATGTCTCCATTTTAGGTTGGTCAGGGCGTGCTCCAAAGGCGCCACCGAAGTGGGCCCAGACTAAGGTGGAGTGGGGTCCACGTCCCGCGCCAGAGCCTCCACCGCGGACAGATGCCCACCCAGACCCTCCCTATGGGTTTAGGTTTTGCGGCCGGAGTCCCCACCTTTGGGGGTTACTGTCCTGACCTTAGTTCCTTTTCTTATGTCTCTATTCTAGGTTAATCAGGGCGTGAGTTTGGGTGGACATTTTGTTTTTTCTATGTTTGTATTTCTAGGTGTTTTGCCTGGTATGGTTCCCAATCAGAGGCAGATGTCAATCGTTGTCTCTGATTGAGAACCATACTTAGGCAACCTGTTTTCGCCCTTGAGTTGTGGGTAGTTGTTTTCTGTCTCTGTACCAGACAGGACTGTTTCGTTTGTTCCGTTTTGTTCTTATTGTTCTAGTGTTCAGTGTAATTAACAGATCATGAACACGTACCACGCTGCACCTTGGTCCTCTCCTTCTTCCACCAACGACAACTGTTAAAAAACAGGTGTCGACCTTACAGTGAAACGCTACAAGCCCTTAACCAACAATGCTTTAAGTTAAGAAAAATTAATTAAGTGTGAAGTAAAGAATAGATAATTAAACAGCAGCAGTAAAAGAACAAGCAAGGCTATATACAGGGGGTACCAGTACAGAGTCAATGTGTGGGGGAACCGGTTAGATGAGGTAATTGAGGTAATATGTACATGTAGGTGGAGTTAAAAGTGACTATGCATAGATTATAAACAGAGAGTAGCAGCAGTGTAAAAGAGGGATCTGGGTAGCCCTTTGATTAGCTGTTCAGGAGTCTTATGGCTTGGGGGTAGAAGCTGTTAAGAAGCCTTTTGGATCTCGACTTACCACTTGCGTGCGGCGGTAGCAGAGAGAACAGTCTATGACTAGAGTGGCTTGAGTCTGACAAATTTTAGGCCCTTCCTCTGACACCGCCTGATAGAGGTCCTGGATGGCAGGAAGCTTGGCCCCAGTGATGTACTGAGCCGTACGCACTACTCTCTGCAGTGCTTTGCGGTCGGAGGCCGAACAGTTGCCATACCAGGCAGTGATGCAACCATGCTCTCGATGGTGCAGCTGTAAAACCTTTTGAGGATCTGAGGACCCATGCCAAATCTTTTCAGTCTCCTGACGGGGAATAGGCTTTGTCGTGCCCTCTTCACAACTGTCTTGGTGTGTTTGGACCATGATAATTGATGGTGATGTGGACAGCAAGGAACTTGAAGCTCTCAACCTGTTCCACTACAGCCCCGTCGATGAGGATGGGGGCGTGCTCGGTCCTCCTTTTCCTGTAGTCCACAATCATCTCCTTTGTCTTGATTTAAAAAAAAATGTATATATATATTTCACCTTTATTTAACCAGGTAGGCTAGTTGAGAACAAGTTCTCATTTGCAACTGCGACCTGGCCAAGATAAAGCATAGCAGTGTGAACAGACAACACAGAGTTACACATGGAGTAAACAATTAGCAAGTCAATAACACAGTAGAAAAAAAGAGTCCATATACATTGTGTGCAAAAGGCATGAGGAGGTAGACGAATAATTACAATTTTGCAGATTAACACTGGAGTGATAAATGATCAGATGGTCATGTACAGGTAGAGATATTGGTGTGCAAAAAAGCTGAAAAGTAAATAAATATAAACAGTATGGGAACGAGGTAGGTAAAATTGGGTGGGCTATTTACCGATAGACTATGTACAGCTGCAGCGATCGGTTAACTGCTCAGATAGCAGATGTTTGAAGTTGGTGAGGGAGATGCTCCTGAGGGGCCCCAGTGTTGAGGATTAGCATGGCAGACATGTTGTTCCCTACCCTTATCACCTGGGGGCGGCCCGTCAGGAAGTCCAGGATCCAGTTGCAGAAGGAGGTGTTTAGTCCCAGGGTCCTTAGCTTAGTGATGAGCTTTGAGGGCACTATGGTGTTGAACGCTGAGCTATAGTCAATGAATAGCATTCTCACGTACAGAAGTTCACATACACTTAGGTTGGAGTCTTTAAAACTAGTTTTTCAACCACTCCACAAATTTCTTGTTAACAAACTATAGTTTTGGCCAGTCGGTTAGGACATCTACTTTGTGCATGACACAAGTAATTTTTCCAACAATTGTTTACAGACAGATTATTTCACTTATAACTCACGGTATCACAATTCCAGTGGTCAGAAGTTTACATACACTAAGTTGACTGTGCCTTTAAACAGCTTGGAAAATTCCAGAAAATGATGTCATGGCTTTAGAAGCTTCTGATAGGCTAATTGACATCATTTGAGTCAATTGGAGGTGTACCTGTGTATGTATTTCAAGGTCTACCTTCAAACTCAGTGCCTCTTTGCTTGACATCATGGGAAAGTCAAAAGAAATCAGTCAAGACCTCAGAATAAAAGTGTAGACCTAGTCTGGTTCATCCTTGGGAGCAATTTCTAAATGCTTTAACCACGTCCATTTGTACAAACAATAGTACACATGTATAAACACCATGGGACCATGACGCAGCCGTCATACCACTCAGGAAGGAGACGCGTTCTGTCTTCTAGAGCGTACTTTGGTGTGAAAAGTGCAAATCAATCCCAGAACAACAGCAAAGGACCTTGTGAAGATGTTGGAGGAAACCGGTACAAAAGTATCTATATCCATAGTAAAACAAGTCCTATATCGACATAACCTGAAAGGCCGCTCAGCAAGACAGAAGCAACTGCTGCCATAAAAAAGCCAGACTACGGTTTGCAACTGCACATGGGGACAAAGATCGTACTTTTTGGAGAAATGTCCTCTAGTCTGATGAAACAAAATAGAACTGTTTGTCTATAATGACCATCATTATGTTTGGAGGGAAAAGGGGGAAAGCTTGCAAGCCGAAGAACACCATCCCAACCGTGAAGCACGGGGGTGGCAGCATCATGTTGTGGAGGTGCTTTGCT
Source organism: Oncorhynchus keta (assembly GCF_023373465.1). Taxonomy (NCBI): domain Eukaryota; kingdom Metazoa; phylum Chordata; class Actinopteri; order Salmoniformes; family Salmonidae; genus Oncorhynchus; species Oncorhynchus keta. Next base: position 420,259 of record NW_026290978.1, read on the forward strand.
GCAGGAGGGACTGGTGCACTTCACAAAATAGATGGCATCATGAGGATGGACAATTATGTGGATATATTGAAGCAACATCTCAAGACATCAGTCAGGAAGTTAAAGCTTGGTCGCAAATGGGTCTTCCAAATGGACAATGACCCCAAGCATACTTCCAAAGTTGTGGCAAAATAGCTTAAGGACAAGTCAAGGTATTGGAGTGGCCATCACAAGCCCTGACCTCAATCCTATAGAACATTTGTGGGCAGAACTGAAATAGCGTGTGCGAGCAAGGAGGCCTACAAACCTGACTCAGTTGCACCAGCTCTGTCAGGAGGAATGGGCCAAAATTCACCCAAATTATTGTGGGAAGCTTGTGGAAGGCTACCCGAAACGTTTGACCCAAGTTAACAATTTATAGCCAATGCTACCAAATACTAATTGAGTGCATGTAAACTTCTGACCCACTGGGAATGTGATAAAATAAATAAAAGCTGAAATAAATAATCCTCTCTACTATTATTCTGACATTTCACATTCTTCAAATTAAGTGGTAATCTTAACTGACCTAAAACAGGGAATTTCTACTAGGATTAAATGTCAGGAATTGAGAAAAAGAGTGTTACTTTTGTCTAGGTGGGAAAGGGCAGTGTTGAGTGCAATAGCGATTGCATCATCTGTGGATCTGTTGGGGCAGTATTCAAATTGCATTGGGTCTAGGGTTTCTGGGATAATGGTGTCGATGTGAGCCATGACCAGCCTTTCAAAGCACTTCATGGCTTCAGACATGAGTGTACGAGTCGGTAGTCATTTAGGCAGGTTACCTTAGTGTTCTTGGGCACAGGGACTATGGTGGTCAAGCTTAAAACATGTTGGTATTACAAACTTAGTCAGGGAGATGTTGAAAATGTCAGTGAAGACACTTGCCAGTTGGTCAGCGCATGCTCGGAGTATATGTCCTGGTAATCCGTCTGGTCCTGCGGCTTTGTGAACGTTGACCTGTTCAAAGGTTTTAAAGGCTACGGAGAGCATGATAACACAGTCGTGCGGGTACAGCTGGTGCTCTCATGCACGTTTCAGTGTTACTTGCCTCGAAGCGAGCATAGAAGTAATTTAGCTAATCTGGTATGTTCGTGTCACGTAGCTTTGCCTCACTTTGTAGTCTGCAAGTCCTGCCACATCTGACGAGCGTCGTAGCCGGTGTAGTACGATTCAATCTTGCCCTCTATTGATGCTTTGCCTGTTTGATGGTTCGTCATGGGGCATAGCAGGATTTCTTATAAGCTTCCGGGTTAGAGTCCCGCTCCTTGAAAGTGGCAGCTCTACCATTTAGCTCAGTGTGGATGTTGCCTGTAATCCATGGCTTCTGGTTGGGTTATGAACATACGGTCACTGTGGGGACGACGTCATCGATGCACTTATTGATGAAGCCAGTGACTGATGTGTTAGAACGAGAGAGTGAAGAAGAAAAGAGCCAGATAGAACAGAGAGAGAGAGCCAGATAGAACAAGAGAGAGAGCCAGATAGAACAAGAGAGAGAGAGAGCCAGATAGAACAAGAGAACAAGAGAGAGAGAGAGAGAGAGAGCCAGATAGAACAAGAGAGAGAGAGAGCCAGATAGAACAAGAGAGAGAGAGAGCCAGATAGAACAAGAGAGAGAGAGAGCCAGATAGAACACGAGAGAGAGAGCCAGATAGAACACAGAGAGAGAGAGAGAGCCAGATAGAACAAGAGAGAGAGAGAGCCAGATAGAACAAGAGAGAGAGAGAGCCAGATAGAACAAGAGAGAGAGAGAGCCAGATAGAACAAGAGAGAGAGAGAGCCAGATAGAACAAGAGAGAGAGAGAGCCAGATAGAACAAGAGAGAGAGAGAGCCAGATAGAACAAAGAGAGAGAGAGCCAGATAGAACAGAGAGAGAGAGAGCCAGATAGAACAAGAGAGAGAGAGCCAGATAGAACAAGAGAGAGAGAGCCAGATAGAACAAGAGAGAGAGAGCCAGATAGAACAAGAGAGAGAGAGCCAGATAGAACAAAGAGAGAGAGAGCCAGATAGAACAAGAGAGAGAGAGCCAGATAGAACAAGAGAGAGAGAGAGACAGATAGAACAAGAGAGAGAGAGACAGATAGAACAAGAGAGAGAGAGAGCCAGATAGAACAAGAGAGAGAGAGCCAGATAGAACAAGAGAGAGAGAGCCAGATAGAACAAGAGAGAGAGAGCCAGAGAGAACAAGAGAGAGCCAGATAGAACAGAGAGAGAGCCAGATAGAACAAGAGAGAGAGCCAGATAGAAACAGAGAGAGAGAGCCAGATAGAACACGAGAGAGAGAGAGCCAGATAGAACACGAGAGAGAGAGAGAGCCAGATAGAACAAGAGAGAGAGAGCCAGATAGAACAAGAGAGAGAGAGCCAGATAGAACAAGAGAGAGAGCCAGATAGAACACGAGAGAGAGAGCCAGATAGAGCCAGATAGAACAAGAGAGAGAGAGCCAGATAGAACAAGAGAGAGAGAGCCAGATAGAACAGAGAGAGAGAGCCAGATAGAACAGAGAGAGAGAGCCAGATAGAACATAGAGAGAGAGAGCCAGATAGAACACGAGAGAGAGAGAGCCAGATAGAACAAGAGAGAGAGAGCCAGATAGAACAAGAGAGAGAGAGCCAGATAGAACAGAGAGAGAGAGAGCCAGATAGAACAAGAGAGAGAGAGCCAGATAGAACAGAGAGAGAGAGCCAGATAGAACAAGAGAGAGAGAGCCAGAGAGAACAAGAGAGAGAGAGAGCCAGATAGAACAAGAGAGAGAGAGCCAGAGAGAACAAGAGAGAGAGAGAGCCAGAGAGAACAAGAGAGAGAGAGAGCCAGAGAGAACAGAGAGAGAGAGAGCCAGAGAGAACAGAGAGAGAGAGAGCCAGAGAGAACAAGAGAGAGAGAGCCAGAGAGAACAAGAGAGAGAGAGCCAGATAGAACAAGAGAGAGAGAGCCAGATAGAACAAGAGAGAGAGAGCCAGATAGAACAAGAGAGAGAGAGACAGATAGAACACGAGAGAGAGAGCCAGATAGAACACGAGAGAGAGAGCCAGATAGAACAAGAGAGAGAGAGCCAGATAGAACAAGAGAGAGAGAGCCAGATAGAACAAGAGAGAGAGCCAGATAGAACAAGAGAGAGAGAGCCAGATAGAACAAGAGAGAGAGAGCCAGATAGAACAAGAGAGAGAGAGCCAGATAGAACAAGAGAGAGAGAGCCAGATAGAACAAGAGAGAGAGAGCCAGATAGAACAAGAGAGAGAGAGCCAGATAGAACAAGAGAGAGAGAGCCAGATAGAACAAGAGAGAGAGAGCCAGATAGAACAAGAGAGAGAGCCAGATAGAACAAGAGAGAGAGAGCCAGATAGAACAAGAGAGAGAGAGCCAGATAGAACAAGAGAGAGAGAGCCAGATAGAACAAGAGAGAGAGAGCCAGATAGAACAAGAGAGAGAGAGCCAGATAGAACAAGAGAGAGAGAGCCAGATAGAACAAGAGAGAGAGCCAGATAGAACAAGAGAGAGAGAGCCAGATAGAACAAGAGAGAGAGAGAGCCAGATAGAACAAGAGAGAGAGAGAGCCAGATAGAACAAGAGAGAGAGAGAGCCAGATAGAACAAGAGAGAGAGAGAGAGAGAGAACAAGAGAGAGAGAGAGCCAGATAGAACAAGAGAGAGAGAGAGCCAGATAGAACAAAGAGAGAGAGAGCCAGATAGAACAGAGAGAGAGAGCCAGATAGAACAAGAGAGAGAGAGAGCCAGATAGAACAAGAAGAGAGAGAGCCAGATAGAACAGAGAGAGAGAGAGCCAGATAGAACAAGAGAGAGAGAGAGAGCCAGATAGAACAAGAGAGAGAGAGAGCCAGATAGAACAAGAGAGAGAGCCAGATAGAACAAGAGAGAGAGTAGCCAGATAGAACAAGAGAGAGATAGCCAGAGAGAACAAGAGAGAGAGCCAGATAGAACAAGAGAGAGAGCCAGATAGAACAAGAGAGAGAGCCAGATAGAACAAGAGAGAGAGCCAGATAGAACAAGAGAGAGAGCCAGATAGAACAAGAGAGAGAGCCAGATAGAACAAGAGAGAGAGCCAGATAGAACAAGAGAGAGAGAGCCAGATAGAACAAGAGAGAGAGAGCCAGATAGAACAAGAGAGAGAGAGCCAGATAGAACAAGAGAGAGAGCCAGATAGAACAAGAGAGAGAGAGCCAGATAGAACAAGAGAGAGAGCCAGATAGAACAAGAGACAGAGCAAGATAGAACAAGAGAGAAAGACAGTTGGGAGAGATAGAAAGACAGTTGGGAGAGATAGAAAGGGAGAGAAAAAGAGAATGAGAAAGAGAGCCAGATAGAACAATTGACTGTGGACAGAAAGAAAATAGACTGAGCCTAGCTCTGTGTACGTTAGTGAGGAATAGTGGCGCACAACTGTACTAAGGAGCAGTGAAGACCGAGAGGAGTTGGTCCACAGATATACACTGAGTAAATAAAATATTAACATCTGCTCTTTCCATGACATAGACTGACCAGGTGAAAGCTATGATCCCTTATTGATGTCACTTGTGTAGATGATTTTTAAGCCTGGAGACAATTGAGACATGGATTGTGTATGTGTGTGTGTGTGTGTGTATATGTGTGCCATTCAGAGGATGACTGCCTTTGAACGGGGACTGGTAGTATGTGCCAGGCGCACCGGTTCATGACAAGAATTACAACGCTCCCGGGTAAGACAGGGAGAGCGAGGAGACAGAAGCCTAGAGGTCTAGGCGCCGGGTAACACCTGCTCTGGCCTGAACTCCCACCACATCTGAACCCCAGTCACCCCCACCCCAAAGGTCACTGAGCCCTAACCACCAAGTCAAACAGTGACTGACATGGAGGGATCAGACACAGAGACTTACTAATGGGCGCACACTCCATTCTGTAGACTGTGTGTGTAGGTCTGTGTCTGACACGGAGTTGAGATTAGGTTTCTTCTCAACATCTCCAGCTGGGATGATGAACCTGACATCCCAACAGACCACGGATCACACACACACACACGCACACGCACACACACACACACACACACACACACACACACACACACACACAGGTATAGAGTGCAGACGGCATTGTGAAGCAGTCTCGTTGCTGGTAGTATTAGATTTGTAGTCCTCCACTGAACTGGAGCAGCACAGCGGACTGATGACATGTCTGAGAGGAAGGGAAGAGAGGAGGATACAAGTGTGAGGAGTGTTCCCTCTCTTCCTTTCCATCTCTCTGTGTGGGTTTCGCCATCTCTTCGTATGCCAGGTGCGTTGTCGCCAGGGAGACAAGATGACTGTGGCTCCGTCGCTGAAGAACAGTCGTTCTTCTGATGTCACTTACATAGAAATACACAACACAGAGACTACACAATAGGAAGTCTCTTTCACACACACACCCTCTCTTTCACATTTAATATTGAGAGACACATTCAACGACAACAAGGTAAATTCCAGATTCATTCTTTAATTTCCTCTGATCAGACATGTCAGAAGTGATTGTGACACGGTTGGGATGAAAACAAAACAAGTAGATGCATTACTAACACACTGGAACACACACAACGCTCAGACACAATGGTGTGTGTGCAGGACAGTGCACAGGGATAGAGGGATACAGTAGGGTGGATAGAAGTCATGTGATCATGTAGGTTTATATAGTGGATAGAGGGATACAGTAGGATGAAGCCTGGTGGATAGAAGTCATGTGATCATGTAGGTTTATATAGTGGATAGAGGGATACAGTAGGATGAAGCCTGGTGGATAGAAGTCATGTGATCATGTAGGTTTATGATAGAGGGTGTGGTGATGGGGCGGACTAGTGGCTTTGTAAGAGGGGTGAGCTGGTTGGGTGGTGATGGGGCGGACTAGTGGCTTTGTAAGAGGGGTGAGCTGGTTGGGTGGTGATGGGGCGGACTAGTGGCTTTGTAAGAGGGGTGAGCTGGTTGGGTGGTGATGGGGCGGACTAGTGGCTTTGTAAGGATGAGCTGGTTGGGTGGTGATGGGGCGGACTAGTGGCTTTGTAAGAGGGGTGAGCTGGTTGGGTGGTGATGGGGCGGACTAGTGGCTTTGTAAGAGGGGAGCTGGTTAGGATGGTGAAGCCTGGACTAGTGGCTTTGAGAGGGGTGAGCTGGTTGGGTGGTGATGGGGCAGACTAGTGGCTTTGTAAGAGGGGTGAGCTGGTTGGGTGGTGATGGGGCGGACTAGTGGCTTTGTAAGAGGGGTGAGCTGGTTGGGTGGTGATGGGGCGGACTAGTGGCTTTGTAAGAGGGGTGAGCTGGTTGGGTGGTGATGGGGTGGACTAGTGGCTTTGTAAGGGGGTGAGCTGGTTGGGTGGTGATGGGGGCGGACTAGTGGCTTTGTAAGAGGGGTGAGCTGGTTGGGTGGTGATGGGGCAGACTAGTGGCTTTGTAAGAGGGGTGAGCTGGTTGGGTGGTGATGGGGCGGACTAGTGGCTTTGTAAGAGGGGTGAGCTGGTTGGGTGGTGATGGGGCAGACTAGTGGCTTTGTAAGAGGGGTGAGCTGGTTGGGTGGTGATGGGGCGGACTAGTGGCTTTGTAAGGGGGTGAGCTGGTTGGGTGGTGATGGGGTGGACTAGTGGCTTTGTAAGAGGGGTGAGCTGGTTGGGTGGTGATGGGGCGGACTAGTGGCTTTGTAAGAGGGGTGAGCTGGATGGGTGGTGATGGGGTGGACTAGTGGCTTTGTAAGAGGGGTGAGCTGGTTGGGTGGTGATGGGGCGGACTAGTGGCTTTGTAAGAGGGGTGAGCTGGTTGGGTGGTGATGGGGTGGACTAGTGGCTTTGTAAGAGGGGTGAGCTGGTTGGGTGGTGGTGCGTGTTGGTAATGATAGTGGTTCAGTCTGTGAGGATATCTTCAGCTCTGGGCCTGCATTGGTTCTGGTGGACTCCGCCTAGGCTTAAACTCTCTGTCTCTGCATGTATTCATGCGTCTCCAACATGGCGGACAGTTGCACTCCTACTGCTGCTGCTGCGTGATGGAGCTGCTGCGTGATGGAGCTGCTGCGTGATGGAGCTACTGCACTGTACTCTTTAGGAAGTGCTACCGTTGTCCTCCTCCCTCTTGGTAGTAGAGATAGACATGCAGTGGAGTGGGGTGGGGGAGAAGGGGTGTAGGTACTGTAGGTGGGATCTTACGAAGGAGTAACGGGTTTGGGGGTCAGTGGGGGAGAAGGGTGTTGGGCTAAGGGGTGTCCATCTCTCTCAGGGTTGTCTGGTTGTCTTGTGTTCCTGGTTCTGGTCAGGTTGCGGTTTGGTTTCTACCTCGAGTCGGGGTTGCGATCTCTGGTGCTTCCTCTCCTCTCCTCTCATTTGCAGTCGATAAAGGGTTGATAAACCGTAATGCCACAGCACCTCACTCTTAGCCCCCAGTCCTCAACTTGTTCTGGAACAACAGGATAAAGAGAGAATGTGAGAGAGGGAGGAGGGAGGTAGAGAGAGAGGGGAGGAGGGAGGTAGAGAGAGAGGGAAGGAGGGAGGTAGAGAGAGAGGGAAGGAGGGAGGTAGAGAGAGAGGGAAGGAAGGAGGGAGGTTGAGAGAGAGGGAGGAGGGAGGTAGAGAGAGCGGGAGGAGGGAGGTAGAGAGAGAGGGAGGAGGGAGGTAGAGAGAGAGGGAGGAGGGAGGTAGAGAGAGAGGGGAGGAGGGAGGTAGAGAGAGAGGGGAGGAGGGAGGTAGAGAGAGAGGGAGGAGGGAGGTAGAGAGAGGGGGAGAAGGGAGGTAGAGAGAGGGGAGGAGGGAGGTAGAGAGAGAGGGGAGGAGGGAGGTAGAGAGAGGGAAGGAGGGAGGTAGAGAGAGAGAGGGAAGGAGGGAGGTAGAGAGAGGGAAGGAAGGAGGGAGGTTGAGAGAGAGAGGGAAGGAAGGAGGGAGGTAGAGAGAGAGTGGGAAGGAAGGAGGGAGGTAGAGAGAGAGAGGGAAGGAGGGAGGTAGAGAGAGAGGGAAGGAGGGAGGTAGAGAGAGAGGGAAGGAGGGAGGTAGAGAGAGGGGGAAGGAGGGAGGTAGAGAGAGAGGGAAGGAGGGAGGTAGAGAGAGAGGGAAGGAGGGAGGTAGAGAGAGAGGGAAGGAGGGAGGTAGAGAGAGAGGGAAGGAGGGGATTTCATATTAGTGATAACTCTTGCCAAAAATCCCCAACACATCACCCTCCCTGTCAATCCCCAACACATCACCCTCCCTGTCAATCCCCAACACATCACCCTCCCTGTCAATCCCCAACACATCACCCTCCCTGTCAATCCCCAACACATCACCCTCCCTGTCAATCCCCAACACATCACCCTCCCTGTCAATCCCCAACACATCACCCTCCCTGTCAATCCCCAACACATCACCCTCCCTGTCAATCCCCAACACATCACCCTCCCTGTCAATCCCCAACACATCACCCTCCCTGTCAATCCCCAACACATCACCCTCCCTGTCAATCCCCAACACATCACCCTCCCTGTCAATCCCCAACACATCACCCTCCCTGTCAATCCCCAACACATCACCCTCCCTGTCAATCCCCAACACATCACCCTCCCTGTCAATCCCCAACACATCACCCTCCCTGTCAATCACCCCCTGTCAACACATCATCACCCTCCCTGTCAATCATCACCCTCCCTGTCAATCCCCAACACATCACCCTCCCTGTCAATCCCCAACACATCACCCTCCCTGTCAATCCCCAACACATCACCCTCCCTGTCAATCCCCAACACATCACCCTCCCTGTCAATCCCCAACAGAGGGAGAGAGGGAGGGGGGGGAGGGAGAGAGGGACGGGGGGAGGGGGGGTAGATTGATTTGTGTTCTAGATTAGATTCATCCATGTCGGTGCGTCCCTATAGCTGTCCAACAGCAAGCGGATCAATTCATTCTACACACTAGACTACACTCTATACTACCATGACACCAGTCATTACAGATGAACAACATTTACTCTGTCCAACCTAACAGACTACACACTATACTACCATGACACCAGTCATTACAGATGAACAACATTTACTCTGTCCAACCTAACAGACAACACACTCTATACTACCATGACACCAGTCATTACAGATGAACAACATTTACTCTGTCCAACCTAACAGACAACACACTCTATACCACCATGACACCAGTCATTACAGATGAACAACATTTACTCTGTCCAACCTAACAGACAACACACTCTATACTACCATGACACCAGTCATTACAGATGAACAACATTTACTCTGTCCAACCTAACAGACAACACACTCTATACTACCATGACACCAGTCATTACAGATGAACAACATTTACTCTGTCCAACCTAACAGACAACACACTCTATACTACCATGACACCAGTCATTACAGATGAACAACATTTACTCTGTCCAACCTAACAGACAACACACTCTATACTACCATGACACCAGTCATTACAGATGAACAACATTTACTCTGTCCAACCTAACAGACAACACACTCTATACTACCATGACACCAGTCATTACAGATGAACAACATTTACTCTGTCCAACCTAACAGACAACACACTCTATACTACCATGACACCAGTCATTACAGATGAACAACATTTACTCTGTCCAACCTAACAGACAACACACTCTATACTACCATGACACCAGTCATTACAGATGAACAACATTTACTCTGTCCAACCTAACAGACAACACACTCTATACTACCATGACACCAGTCATTACAGATGAACAACATTTACTCTGTCCAACCTAACAGACAACACACTCTATACTACCATGACACCAGTATTACAGATGAACAACATTTACTCTGTCCAACCTAACAGACAACACACTCTATACTACCATGACACCAGTCATTACAGATGAACAACATTTACTCTGTCCAACCTAACAGACAACACACTCTATACTACCATGACACCAGTCATTACAGATGAACAACATTTACTCTGTCCAACCTAACAGACAACACACTCTATACTACCATGACACCAGTATTACAGATGAACAACATTTACTCTGTCCAACCTAACAGACAACACACTCTATACTACCATGACACCAGTCATTACAGATGAACAACATTTACTCTGTCCAACCTAACAGACAACACACTCTATACTACCATGACACCAGTCATTACAGATGAACAACATTTACTCTGTCCAACCTAACAGACAACACACTCTATACTACCATGACACCAGTCATTACAGATGAACAACATTTACTCTGTCCAACCTAACAGACAACACACTCTATACTACCATGACACCAGTCATTACAGATGAACAACATTTACTCTGTCCAACCTAACAGACAACACACTCTATACTACCATGACACCAGTCATTACAGATGAACAACATTTACTCTGTCCAACCTAACAGACAACACACTCTATACTACCATGACACCAGTCATTACAGATGAACAACATTTACTCTGTCCAACCTAACAGACAACACACTCTATACCACCATGACACCAGTCATTACAGATGAACAACATTTACTCTGTCCAACCTAACAGACAACACACTCTATACCACCATGACACCAGTCATTACAGATGAACAACATTTACTCTGTCCAACCTAACAGACAACACACTCTATACTACCATGACACCAGTCATTACAGATGAACAACATTTACTCTGTCCAACCTAACAGACAACACACTCTATACTACCATGACACCAGTCATTACAGATGAACAACATTTACTCTGTCCAACCTAACAGACAACACACTCTATACTACCATGACACCAGTCATTACAGATGAACAACATTTACTCTGTCCAACCTAACAGACAACACACTCTATACTACCATGACACCAGTCATTACAGATGAACAACATTTACTCTGTCCAACCTAACAGACAACACACTCTATACTACCATGACACCAGTCATTACAGATGAACAACATTTACTCTGTCCAACCTAACAGACAACACACTCTATACTACCATGACACCAGTCATTACAGATGAACAACATTTACTCTGTCCAACCTAACAGACAACACACTCTATACTACCATGACACCAGTCATTACAGATGAACAACATTTACTCTGTCCAACCTAACAGACACATTTCTGAAGGCTGGGACCTTATCTAATGCTGTGATGTGACAGAACGGAGGAACTGAATAGATATGGTCAGAGACATGCGAACTGGTTTACAGCAGGATCACGTCAAACATAGAACAAGCTGTTTTAAACCCTGGTTCAACTCTGTGCAAAGACCGTCAACAAGGAAGATTTATTTGAGATATTTACATGCCAAAAAAGCTATAGCAGCCAGTAAGACCTCAGATCCAAGATGACTGGGGGAGGCAACCAGGCAAGAAGTGGTCATGCGGCGTGAATATGCAATGAAGAGAGAGAGTGAGAGAGATCGGCCCTCGTGATAAACGTTCTATTCATGGGCCTCTCAAAAGACTCTTCTTCCTCTTTATCAGTCTTTCCAGTCGCTCTATTCCCCCTCTTTCTATATAATAACCCCAGTCACTCTATTCCCCCTATTCCTATATAATAACCCCAGCCAGTCGCTATCTGGACCCGTTTAGCATTGTGTGTATTATAAAGTGACAGGGTATGTGTGTGTGTGTGTGTGTGTGCAAGAGAGGCCATCAAGGTCTAAATATTATCGCGGGTTGATGATAAGGAATACTAGTAATTATCAGTCACAAAGGCCTGTCTGATGACAACCCTGTAGTCTTTCCCCTCTCTTGGCCCAGTCAATACTAAGACAGATGATGTAGTAGTCTTCTTCTTCTTCTTCTTCTTCTTCTTCTTCTTCTTCTTCTTCTTCTTCTTCTTCTTCTTCTTCTTCTTCTTCTTCTTCTTCTTCTTCTTCTTCTTCTTCTTCTTCTTCTTCTTCTTCTTCTTCTTCTTCTTCTTCTTCTTCTTCTTCTTCTTCTTCTTCTTCTTCTTCTTCTTCTTCTTCTTCTTCTTCTTCTTCTTCTTCTTCTTCTTCTTCTTCTTCTTCTTCTTCTTCTTCTTCTTCTTCTTCTTCTTCTTCTTCTTCTTCTTCTTCTTCTTCTTCTTTTCTTCTTCTTCTTCTTCTTCTTCTTCTTCTTCTTCTTCTTCTTCTTCTTCTTCTTCTTCTTCTTCTTCTTCTTCTTCTTCTTCTTATTATTATTATTATTATGTGTTCAATGGTGATGGAGTGGACAACCCTATCTAGGGGTAATTCATTATGGGCCGTTTGAACCTTGAAGGAGGTTGGGGTTTTGTGTGGAGTGTGAAGTGTCTTTTATAGCAACTGGGGCTATTTCTCAATTCATCATCTTTCGTCGATTAGCCTACTCCCTCTCCTTGCCTCCTTCCCAAAACACGTTGGAGAAGGTCAAAGAGGAGGGACATTGGGCTTTCTCCTTCAAAAGATTGAGAAGGGTGCAATGAATCACAGAAAGATGAATTGAGACACAGATAAGAGTAGGAGCGCAGGTTGAGAGGCAGAGATTTGACCCCATCTAGGTCTTATCTGGTGCTTTATAATTTGACCCTTTGACCCCTCCACATAGCTTCCTGCTCGGTTACTGTGTGGCTACTGTACAGCATCTGCATTAATAATAAACCATTATGACCCCACTTTCATTACCTCGTCTCCTATTCTTTTAACTAGGTTATATTGTCCCTCTGCAGTGGGCTGTATCACCTCGTCTCCTATTCTTTTAACTAGGTTATATTGTCCCTCTGCAGTGGGCTGTATCACCTCTTCTCCTATTCTTTTAACTAGGTTATATTGTCCCTCTGCAGTGGGCTGTATCACCTCGTCTCCTATTCTTTTAACTAGGTTATATTGTCCCTCTGCAGTGGGCTGTATCACCTCTTCTCCTATTCTTTTAACTAGGTTATATTGTCCCTCTGCGGTGGGCTGTATCACCTCTTCTCCTATTCTTTTAACTAGGTTATATTGTCCCTCTGCAGTGGGCTGTATCACCTCTTCTCCTATTCTTTTAACTAGGTTATATTGTCCCTCTGCAGTGGGCTGTATCCCCTGCTGTAGATCTCTATCAGGGCTCTGTTTCATCTCTCACCTGATGATTGTAACCGCTTTCTTACACAGACTCTCTACTACGAGTGTATTTTGATTGCGGGAAGCTGATCAACTCTGCGGCTTCCCATAATATTCCAGGCTGATTTCCACATTTACAAGATCAGAGCAGTGAATGTGTGCGGCAGGGAACACACAGCCTTGTGGGATTCCAAAGAGGCTACAGGTAGGTAGCACTCGTACAAATGAATAATACATAGTGTTATTTACATGATGTATAGCTTAAAACCTAGCCGCCCCCCGCGGGCCTAGATGTATTACTAATACCCGAGGGAGAGCGGAGGAACACACTTCTCTAGAAACTGTCAAATTGTAAAAGAAAAAATCTAATAGAAAACCTATCTGAATATAAATTGGGTTTTGTCTGACTCTACCACTGTATATTGAAAAGTGCCAGAGGAAAGTGTGTGTGTGTGTGTGTGTTTTGTGTGTGTGTGCCATTAATGTCAACGTTGAGACAATACCATTACCATATGCGTTTCTTAGAGGGCCTAAAACACGTCCACTTTCCAATGACTTGAGAGAAATAAAGAAGAACGAGAGGACAATGGTATCAGAATGGTACCGTCTGACCTGGTCGTCTGGCCTGACCTTATTCAATTAAACACACACTTAAGCAGTGAAACAAAGCAGCCAGCGTCAGCAGGTATTATGGAAATAGACCTTTCCTCTGAACCTACAGTTTAGAGTGAGTTTTAGCAAGCGAGAAACACTATGGTCTCAAACGCAGGGGCAACCAAGAGTCTTTATTAGTGTGTGTGTGTGTGTGTGTGTGTGTGTGTGTGTGTGTGTGTGTGTGTGTGTGTGTGTGTGTGTGACCAGTCAAGCTATGAGAGTGTGTGTTTATTGACAGTGCTTTAAGATGCACATTTTTCAATGAGAGGGATGAAGAGAGAAAGACGTGTCTGTTTGGTCGGCAACAACCATGAAGTCATGTAGGAAGGAAATGAACTGTACTAGTGGTACTACACACAGTGACCTAAGTACATCTGGGGTTTGATGAAGCTACATGACAACTACTGGGAGAGACAGATCCTGGAACAGTACAACTTACTTTCTAATATGTCTGTAGCGGTTGCCCATAGCTACTCTACTGGGAGAGACAGATCCTGGAACAGTACAACTTACTTTCTAATGTCTTTAGCGGTTGCCCATAGCTACTCTACTGGGAGAGACAGATCCTGGAACAGTACAACTTACTTTCTAATGTCTTTAGCGGTTGCCCATAGCTACTCTACTGGGAGAGACAGATTCTGGAACAGTACAACTTACTTTCTAATGTCTTTAGCGGTTGCCCATAGCTACTCTACTGGGAGAGACAGATTCTGGAACAGTACAACTTACTTTCTAATGTCTGTAGCGGTTGCCCATAGCGGGGCAAGATCATTATTGCCATTCTTTTCAGACAACAAAATCATGCAGCAATATGGGAATAAACAGACGCTGTCATTAGACGTAGAACTCAGTCATGCTTTCCTTTTGAGACAGTAGAGATTTGTAAACAAAACAACATGTCTTATAAATAACAGTAGATGGGGATAGACACCAACAAGTTATTCATACGTATCCCAAGGTACACACACACACACACACCCTCCCACCCCGTGGGCCCACCTGTTTAGCTTGGTTGACACACTGCAGGTAGCGGGAGGCGATGGTGGAGCAGAGCAGCGTCTTCCCACTGTGTTCCTGGTAGCACTTCAGGATCTGACCCTGCAGATCAGCACACACTGGACTCACCTCAAACCGCCTGGAGGAGACAGACTTTAGTATTTACAATCAATATCATACACTACACACATTACACATTCAAATCAATCACATCAGCCCACACATACACACCTAAAAACAACTACTGACAGGAGGAGAGAGAAGAGAGCGAGAGACACAAAAACATGAAATTGTCCGGCCCATTCGCCATCCCACAGCAGTGGTTCATCTGGGATCAGTCAGACTGTAGAAGAGATGGGGCCAAAGGTTGATCCAGCCAATGGAAGCAACCGTCAGCGCAACAGTGACGGGCATGCCAATCCATTCATTAGAGGCTCCCCACGTCAATGGAAGGGCCAGAGGACGTGTGAATATTGGCGAGCCGTGCCATCCTGTTACCAGGAGAAAGGTTCTATACCCGTCCCTCTGGAAACAGGAGATCTATGCAGGGTTTATTTTCTATGGCTCATTGTGTTCTCTTTTCTCCTCAGAAAACCCACTGGCCAAACCATGTCTAATACGGACACACCCAGAAAACCCACTGGCCAAACAATGTCTAATACGGACACACCCAGAAAACCCACTGGCCAAACAATGTCTAATACGGACACACCCAGAAAACCCACTGGTCAAACAATGTCTAATACGGACACACCCAGAAAACCCACTGGCCAAACAATGTCTAATACGGACACACCCAGAAAACCCACTGGCCAAACAATGTCTAATACGGACACACCCAGAAAACCCACTGGCCAAACAATGTCTAATACGGACACACCCAGAAAACCCACTGGCCAAACAATGTCTAATACGGACACACCCAGAAAACCCACTGGCCAAACAATGTCTAATACGGACACACCCAGAAAACCCACTGGTCAAACAATGTCTAATACGGACACACCCAGAAAACCCACTGGTCAAACAATGTCTAATACGGACACACCCAGAAAACCCACTGGCCAAACAATGTCTAATACGGACACACCCAGAAAACCCACTGGCCAAACAATGTCTAATACGGACACACCCAGAAAACCCACTGGTCAAACAATGTCTAATACGGACACACCCAGAAAACCCACTGGCCAAACAATGTCTAATACGGACACACCCAGAAAACCCACTGGTCAAACAATGTCTAATACGGACACACCCAGAAAATCAACAGGAGGACAAAAAGGAGAAAGAAAATCCACAACAAAAAGTACTGAGACCGGAAACCCTTCATCATAGTGATGAAGATGATGACTCTCGTGGGTTTATTGACGACAGACCTGAGAACTGAGTATCAGTATTGATTGATAGAGCCTGCATGACTTTAGGTTTCTGATTGCATTGACACACCCTCTCCTATAGCTAGCTGTCCCCTTGGTTGTGCTAAGTGGACATTTACTGACTAATGATTGATTATTGTACTGCAATGTTAAAGGGAAATGGCACACAAGCATTTTCACTGCACCTTTTACACCTGTAAACTGTGTACTTCACAAATAAACATTTATTTGAGGAATACAGCACCCAAATGGCTAGTCCTTACTTCTGACGCCAAATAGCTGCTGACACCGCGGCAACAACTACTGACACCGCGGAAACAACTACTGACACCGCGGAAACAACTACTGACACCGCGGAAACAACTACTGACACCGCGGAAACAACTACTGACACCGCGGAAACAACTACTGACACCGCGGAAACAACTACTGACACCGCGGAAACAACTACTGACACCGCGGAAACAACTACTGACACCGCGGAAACAACTACTGACACCGCGGAAACAACTACTGACACCGCGGAAACAACTACTGACACCGCGGAAACAACTACTGACACCGCGGAAACAACTACTGACACCGCGGAAACAACTACTGACACCGCGGAAACAACTACTGACACCGCATGAAACAACTACTGACACCGCGGAAACAACTACTGACACCGCGGAAACAACTACTGACACCGCTGAAACAACTACTGACACCGGAAACAACTACTGACACCGCGGAAACAACTACTGACACCGCGGAAACAACTACTGACACCGCGGAAACAACTACTGACACCGCGGAAACAACCTGACACCGCGGAAACTACTGACACCGCGGAAACAACTACTGACACCGCGGAAACAACTACTGACACCGCGGAAACAACTACTGACACCGCGGAAACAACTGGAAACAACTACTGACACCGCGGAAACAACTACTGGAAAACTACTGACACCGGGAAACAACTACTGACACCGCGGAAACAACTATTGACACTGAGGTGTCAGTGTATCAAACATCACAAGTGCGCTAATGCTAACCAAAACGGTCTGCATAGTTCAGTACTGTTGAGCCACCAAATTGTTCCACTTTCGTACTAGTTGTACATCGCAATGCTTATCTTAAGCTAAAGACTAGGTTCAGTCCACAAATGGTCTTTCATCACCACTGCAATGCCATATGGGTCCCAAAGCGTTAGTGCCTTTTCGCTAATCTCAGCAGCAATGACTATCAACTGCACCAATGATCTCATGCTAACAGCTAGCAGGATCTGTCTCTTGACAGTTAGCACACCCCATAAACC
Source organism: Oncorhynchus keta (assembly GCF_023373465.1). Lineage (NCBI taxonomy): Eukaryota > Metazoa > Chordata > Actinopteri > Salmoniformes > Salmonidae > Oncorhynchus > Oncorhynchus keta. Next base: position 437,623 of record NW_026290978.1, read on the forward strand.
ACCCATACATAAAAGATACACCTGCACATGTTAGGGCCATTATGCTAATGTTGGCATCATCATCCTTTAGCAGTTAGCACACAAAAGTGCTGATTCCACCTGTCAGCACCTTTCTGATCCTTGGAGGGGCATTAGGGGCACAGCTGAGACCCTCCAGTTCCAATCAGGTGTTGGATTTACTGCCTGTAGTGAGAATTCACCCTCCTGTTGGGATTGAAAGGACACAACGGCCACATGGTTCATTACCCAGGATGCGATGCAGGAGGGCTGGTTGCATGGGACCTCTGAGTATGGCCGCCAATAAATGGCCACGGTATTATGGCCAAAGGGAGGTCACCAGCCGCCACTGCATTTAACAGCAAGTAGGCGAGTAAGGCACCTATTGATACGAGGCAGCAAAGTACTGGATGATCAGAAATATATTCTTAACGTTGTTAACTTTCCATTTAATGGATATTTCTGATGGTACTGTAGGCTGTCACTATTCTTCACATTTGAGCAGTGATCGAACATAACGCGTCATCTCATATACATAGAAGCTCTTCAAGCACCGAGAGAATCCACTCATTGCCTTCGGAGTGACATGCCCATTTCTCCAAGTCTCTGCGGTGAAGGATGACAGTGTGTCTCACATACACAGACAGCAGAATTCTCCTCCTGCAGCTCCTATACCGTAGCATTCATTCCACTGCCTTTGGGCATCTTCAGGGACCAGGCAGCCCACACACACACGCTAATTATTTTCTTAAGCGTTTGCGTTAATGCCAGGTGCAGCCTGCTGATACAACACAAGTGTTTGTTTCTCTTAGAAACCATTACAGATGACAGAGAGGGGGGGGTAGAACACCTAGAGTGGAAGAGGGTAAGAGAGAGCGAGAGAAAGAGGGTAAGAGAGCGAGGAAAGGGTAAGAGAGAGAGAGGAAATGAGAGATAAACCAGTTCTCATTCCTTCCTTCTCTTTCCCTACTCCATAGAGAGACCTGAGCCAGTGTTTAGTTAATCAGGACAATAACACTGTCACACACACACACTCTGGCTCACGCAGGGTCATTCATCATCCATCATTAAGATGAATATTAACTCATTCTCACAGCCACCACGGGTAGAGGAGAGTGAGAAAGAGACAGAGAAAGATCATTTCTGCCTTCTCAATATTACATTAGGCTCTCCCTCATCAGTTACTATCACCTGTAATACAGTCGGCCTGTGTGCTGCATAGCCACAGCACAGCACCTGTATCTTCCCAATACAACCTCAGAGAAAGGTTTTGTAGTTTTGTTAGTGGAGTAGTCAAGGGCAAGGTACTGTAGCACCACATAGTGAATACCATTCCCAGGGAACTGTCTGTGATATATTTACATGTAGTCAGAAACAGCAGTGATTCATCCTGTTCCCATGAAACCTGAACACTGGGGCATCCGTAAACATCCCCTTCTCCCCCTCTATCGGTTTCTCCACCCCACAGGAATCAAAAGCACAAAAACCTTTCAATGCTGTGACCTTTGAGGAGGAAACAGTTGGTTGTGGTCTAAGATCAGACTTGTAGCTAATATGTTCTGACGTAATGGGTCAGAAATCTGAGGGGGACCATGGTTCATATTTGTTTTTACAATGCTCTTTGTTCAGGGTTGGGAAGAGACCGAATGGCTCCTCTGAACTGTCAGACATATAGATTTGTCTGATCTCTGCCTCTCTCCCTCACGGTGTTTCTCTCCCTCACGGTGTTTCTCTCCCTCACGGTGTTTCTCTCCCTCACGGTGTTTCTCTCCCCTCACGGTGTTTCTCTCCCTCACGGTGTTTCTCTCCCTCACGGTGTTTCTCTCCTCACGGTGTTTCTCTCCCTCACGGTTTCTCTCCCTCACGGTTTCTCTCCCTCACGGTTTCTCTCCCTCACGGTTTCTCTCCCTCACGGTTTCTCTCCCTCACGGTTTCTCTCTCCCTTTCCGTTTTTCTCTCTTTGTCTCGCAGTTCCTATCCTTCTTCCTCTCATTCCCCTTCTCTAACACAGACAACCAGAAGATTCATTCGCAGGTCAAATCCATCTGCTGTCAATCAAAAATCCCCTCTCACTGCATGGCCATCCCACCCCCCTCCGAGGAGCCTGGGATATTGAATAAAACTTCAGAGGGGGAGAGATTGAAACAAATGGAGACGTGTAGCTGAGCGGGGCGAGAGAGGGAGGTGTGTGTACTGTACCTACGGAGTGGGGGGAGAATACATCTCTCTGCTTATATAGGAGGCCATCAGTAAAGGTCTCCATGCCAACATAGCTCTATTGATACGAGATGCGTTTCCCCTCCATCCTCCTCTCCCTCCTTTCCTCCCTCTCTCCCCCTTGATCCATAGATAGAGCAGGAGAGAGGGGACGCTTAGGGTTTGTTTCATATAGCTACACTATGGTTTATACACCACAGCCACATAAATCAAGCTGGAGAGGGGAGACATATGACAGACCGCAGGGAGCCGCATTGAGATGAGATGCTTTATCAGAGATGGGGAGAAAGAACGAGAGAGGAGTGGGCAAGAGAGAGAGGCTGAAGAATATGAACATGTAAAAAGTGAAAGCACACAGGAGAGGGTGAAGGAGAGGAGGGGACAGGCAGAGATACACTAAATAAAGCCAGTAGAAGAAAGATGTAGCATGGGGAAGAGGGTGAAGGAGAGGAGGGGACAGGGCAGAGAGATACACTAAATAAAGCCAGTAGAAGAAAGATGTAGCATGGGGAAGAGGGTGAAGGAGAGGAGGGGACAGGGCAGAGAGATACACTAAATAAAGCCAGTAGAAGAAAGATGTAGCATGGGGAAGAGGGTGAAGGAGAGGAGGGGACAGGGCAGAGAGATACACTAAATAAAGCCAGTAGAAGAAAGATGTAGCATGGGAAAGAGGGTGAAGGAGAGGAGGGGACAGGCAGAGAGATACACTAAATAAAGCCAGTAGAAGAAAGATGTAGCTTGGGGAAGAGGGTGAAGGAGAGGAGGCGACAGGCAGAGAGATACACTAAATAAAGCCAGTAGAAGAAAGATGTAGCTTGGGGAAGAGGGTGAAGGAGAGGAGGGGACAGGCAGAGAGATACACTAAATAAAGCCAGTAGAAGAAAGATGTAGCTTGGGGAAGAGGGTGAAGGAGAGGAGGGGACAGGGCAGAGAGATACACTAAATAAAGCCAGTAGAAGAAAGATGTAGCATGGGGAAGAGGGTGAAGGAGAGGAGGGGACAGGGCAGAGATACACTAAAAGGAGATAAAAGGATAATGAAGCACGTAGGTTTGAGGGATGAACAGAAAGGTGAATGAAAGAGAGAAGGAAAAAGAGGGCAAGAGATTCTATACTAAGCGACTAGTTGGTTAGCTATGCTGTGTTACTTCTAGAAACAGACTAACTAGATCCGTCCCTCTATAGAGCGTAGAAACAGACTAACTAGAGCTGTCCCTCTATAGAGCGTAGAAACAGACAAACTAGATCCGTCCCTCTATAGAGCGTAGAAACAGAAACAGTCAGCTCATAGAAAACCATCCTTTCCTCTCTCCTTCCCCGACACCAGTCGGCTCATTGAAAAGGCATAGCTATTCCACTGTACTATGAGTACGGTAGTCTCTCTAGCCAGACAAAAACTATCTTGACCAAATCGTACTAATGTCTTCTCTAAATATGCATGGACAGCAGTTATAGCAAATCGTTGCTTAATTCTGTCAAGAAAATAAAACCCAGAGGCATACTGATATCTAAGTGACTTACAGTATTGTGTCACACATATGTTACACGTATGGGTGCAATATTTCTCCATCCATTTATCCAAAACCATATGTTGACCCTAAACTGACACCCACAGTAGGATCTATCTTTCCTATGTCCATGAGTATGGATTACAGGGCCCAGATTGAGTTCTCAAAAGGTACAAGGTCCATTTATCATCATTTACAAGCACTTGGGCTATAATAGGGTTAGGAGGTGAAGCTGGGGCCTCTTAAAAGCCTTCATGTTTTCTCTGGTTAAGACCGGCTCTGTGACAGTCAGGCAAATAAATACAAATGATCCATTTAGAGAAAAATGACACACTTAACTCTCATCGCTTTTTAAAGAAGACCTGACTGACCCCCATGGTGATATCCATCAGGGAGAGGGGGGAAGGGGGAGATACAAAAAGTAGAGAAAGAGTGCATGGGGGAAAAAAGTAGAGAAAGAGTGAGACAAAGAAAGGAGAGAAAAATATAAATAAATTAGCACCAGAGAGAAATAAATAAGAGTGAGATAATGAGAAGGAACAGCAGAAAGGAGGGCTGGGCCCCCCCCACTGACACGCAACCCGGCAGGCATCTCCTGAGGGCTGGGCCCCCCCACTGACACGCAACCCGGCAGGCATCTCCTGAGGGCTGGGCCCCCCACTGACAATCTCCTGGGGGCTGGGCCCCCCCACTGACACTCAACCCGGCAGGCATCTCCTGAGGGCTGGCCCCCCCCACTGACACTCAACCCGGCAGGCATCTCCTGAGGGCTGGGCCCCCACTGACAATCTCCTGAGGCTGGCCCCCCACTGACAGGCATCTCCTGAGGGCTGGCCCCCCACTGACACTCAACCCGGCAGGCATCTCCTGAGGGCTGGGCCCCCCACTGACACTCAACCCGGCAGGCATCTCCTGAGGGCTGGGCCCCCCACTGACACTCAACCCAGCAGGCATCTCCTGAGGGCCCCCCCCACTCAACCCGGCAGGCACAGGGCTCAACCCGGCAGGCATCTCCTGGCCCCCCACTGAGGGCTGGGCATCTCCTGAGGGCCCCACTGACACTCAACCCGGCAGGCATCTCCTGAGGGCTGGGCCCCCCACTGACACTCAACCCGGCAGGCATCCTGAGGGCTGGGCCCCCCACTGACACTCAACCCGGCAGGCATCTCCTGAGGGCTGGGCCCCCACTGACACTCAACCCGGCAGGCATCTCCTGAGGGCTGGGCCCCCCACTGACACTCAACCCGGCAGGCATCTCCTGAGGGCTGCCCCCCCCACTGACACTCAACCCGGCAGGCATCTCCTGAGGGCTGGCCCCCCCACTGACTGCAGGCATCTCCTGAGGGCTGGGCCCCCCACTGACAACCCGGCAGGCATCTGACCTGAGGGCTGGGCTGGGCCCCCCCACTGACACTCAACCCGGCAGGCATCTCCTGAGGGCTGGGCCCCCCACTGACACTCAACCCGGCAGGCAGGGCTGGGCCCCCCCTGAGGGCTGGGCTGGGCCCCCACTGACACTCAACCCGGCAGGCATCTCCTGAGGGCTGGGCCCCCCACTGACACTCAACCCGGCAGGCATCTCCTGAGGGCTGGGCCCCCCACTGACACTCAACCCGGCAGGCATCTCCTGAGGGCTGGGCCCCCACTGACACTCAACCCGGCAGGCATCTCCTGAGGGCTGGGCCCCCCACTGACACTCAACCCGGCAGGCATCTCCTGAGGGCTGGGCCCCCCACTGACACTCAACCCGGCAGGCATCTCCTGAGGGCTGGGCCCCCCACTGACACTCAACCCGGCAGGCATCTCCTGAGGGCTGGGCCCCCACTGACACTCAACCCGGCAGGCATCTCCTGAGGGCTGGGCCCCCCACTGACACTCAACCCGGCAGGCATCTCCTGAGGGCTGGGCCCCCACTGACACGCAACCCGGCAGGCATCTCCTGAGGGCTGGGCCCCCCACTGACACGCAACCCGGCAGGCATCTCCTGAGGGCTGGGCCCCCCCTGACACTGACCTCAGGCATCTCCTGAGGGCTGGGCCCCCCACTGACACTCAACCCGGCAGGCATCTCCTGAGGGCTGGGCCCCCCACTGACACTCAACCCGGCAGGCATCTCCTGAGGGCTGGGCCCCCACTGACACTCAACCCGGCAGGCATCTCCTGAGGGCTGGGCCCCCCACTGACACGCAACCCGGCAGGCATCTCCTGAGGGCTGGGCCCCCCACTGACACTCAACCCGGCAGGCATCTCCTGAGGGCTGGGCCCCCACTGACACTCAACCCGGCAGGCATCTCCTGAGGGCTGGGCCCCCCACTGACACGCAACCCAGCAGGCATCTCCTGAGGGCTGGGCCCCCCACTGACACGCAACCCGGCAGGCATCTCCTGAGGGCTGGGCCCCCCACAACCCAGCAGGCATCTCCTGAGGCTGGGCCCCCACTGACACGCAACCCCGGCAGGCATCTCCTGAGGGCTGGGCCCCCACTGACACGCAACCCGGCAGGCATCTCCTGAGGGCTGGGCCCCCCACTGATACTCAACCCGGCAGGCATCTCCTGAGGGCTGGGCCCCCCACTGACACGCAACCCGGCAGGCATCTCCTGAGGGCTGGGCCCCCCACTGATACTCAACCCGGCAGGCATCTCCTGAGGGCTGGGCCCCCCACTGACACTCAACCCGGCAGGCAGGCTCTCCTGAGCAGGCTGGGCTGGGCCCCCCACTGACACGCAACCCGGCAGGCATCTCCTGAGGGCTGGGCCCCCCACTGATACTCAACCCGGCAGGCATCTCCTGAGGGCTGGGCCCCCCACTGACACTCAACCCGGCAGGCATCTCCTGAGGCTGGGCCCCCCACTGACACTCAACCCGGCAGGCATCTCCTGAGGGCTGGGCCCCCACTGATACCAACCTGACAATCTCCTGAGGGCTGGGCCCCCCACTTGGAATGGAGCTTTTTCTCTGTTTTCACCATCACTTCCATACTATGGCTCTACCTTAGTCATCCCTTGCCAACACACACTAACTAATGTTCGGTATGACAATCAACACGACAGAGAAGGCTGCATTGTAGTTTAGTTCTCTCGACTCCTCAGACCACTCATAGCACAGGAAAGGGCTTCATGTCATGTGAATTTCATTCACTTCACGCACAGAAGATTAACTGTCAAAAAATAGAGTTTACAATTGTTCCTACTCTCTCACTGTTCAGGGGATGGGTTGTTGAGGGAAAACTACAAAAAGGTTTTGGGAAAACTGAAACTTAGTCTAGATGTCCAGCCCTGTCCAAACCAGTGAAGATTAAACTGTACAGAACATCAGCAACAAAACAGAACCCTGAACCATGGCATCGAAGAACAACTTAAAGTAGAACTATTGTATTCCAAAGAGAATTTACTGTTAAAGTAGAACTATTGTATTCCAAAGAGAATTTACTGTTAAAGTAGAACTATTGTATTCCAAAGAGAACTTACTGTTAAAGTAGAACTATTGTATTCCAAAGAGAATTTACTGTTAAAGTAGAACTATTGTATTCCTATGAGGCATTACTGTTAAAGTAGAACTATTGTATTCCAAAGAGAATTTACTGTTAAAGTAGAACTATTGTATTCCAAAGAGAATTTACTGTTAAAGTAGAACTATTGTATTCCAAAGAGAATTTACTGTTAAAGTAGAACTATTGTATTCCAAAGAGAATTTACTGTTAAAGTAGAACTATTGTATTCCAAAGAGAATTTACTGTTGAAGTAGAACTATTGTATTCCAAAGAGAATTTACTGTTGAAGTAGAACTATTGTATTCCAAAGAGAATTTACTGTTAAAGTAGAACTATTGTATTCCTATGAGGCATTACTGTTAAAGTAGAACTATTGTATTCCAAAGAGAATTTACTGTTGAAGTAGAACTATTGTATTCCAAAGAGAATTTACTGTTGAAGTAGAACTATTGTATTCCAAAGAGAATTTACTGTTAAAGTAGAACTATTGTATTCCAAAGAGAATTTACTGTTGAAGTAGAACTATTGTATTCCAAAGAGAATTTACTGTTAAAGTAGAACTATTGTATTCCAAAGAGAATTTACTGTTAAAGTAGAACTATTGTATTCCAAAGAGAATTTACTGTTAAAGTAGAACTATTGTATTCAAAGAGAATTTACTGTTGAAGTAGAACTATTGTATTCCAAAGAGAATTTACTGTTGAAGTAGAACTATTGTATTCCAAAGAGAATTTACTGTTAAAGTAGAACTATTGTATTCCAAAGAGAATTTACTGTTGAAGTAGAACTATTGTATTCAAGAGAATTTACTGTTGAAGTAGAACTATTGTATTCCAAAGAGAATTTACTGTTAAAGTAGAACTATTGTATTCCAAAGAGAATTTACTGTTGAAGTAGAACTATTGTATTCCAAAGAGAATTTACTGTTAAAGTAGAACTATTGTATTCCAAAGAGAATTTACTGTTGAAGTAGAACTATTGTATTCCAAAGAGAATTTACTGTTAAAGTAGAACTATTGTATTCCAAAGAGAATTTACTGTTAAAGTAGAACTATTGTATTCCAAAGAGAATTTACTGTTAAAGTAGAACTATTGTATTCCAAAGAGAATTTACTGTTAAAGTAGAACTATTGTATTCCAAAGAGAATTTACTGTTAAAGTAGAACTATTGTATTCCTATGAGGCATTACTGTTAAAGTAGAACTATTGTATTCCTGAGAGAATTGACTGTTAAAGCATCATTTGGAGTCCACACAGGAATCTACAGATTTTATGATGTACCACAGTCTGCCCAACAGTCCTTTTACAATGTGTTCTCGTCAGTTATTCAGTCACTAAAGGTGTGTGAGATCAGAGAGCAGAGAGGAGGCTTTACAGCCAGTACTTAGGCTTTTAAATGTGTTTATATGGGAGAGTGTGTGTGTCTGAGCAAGGACCATTTTACAGCCAGTACATAAAGGCTTTTAAGTGTGTGTGTGTGTGTGGGGGGGGTTAAGCTAAGGTTATTGACTGATGTCTGACTGCATTGACCACCATCTTGTACTGGGGTTCAAGTTGCCTAGTTACGGACCTACGGTCTCCTGTAATGGCAGCGGGTTGATGTGCACTCGTCAGGCAGGTCAAGTCTTACCTCAGCGAGACCGCACACACGCTTACACACACACACACACACACACACACACACACACACACACACACACACACACACACACACACACACACACACACACACACACACACACACACACACACACCCCTCTGTGTCTCACAGATAACAGAGCCTTTAAATACAGACAGGTTAGCTTTCTCTCCACATCCCACATATGTATTGTTAGGGGTGGCTGGAAGAATATTCAATACACTCTCAGGTTTGTTCTGTTCCCATTTCCTCATTTAATGACTATCAAAATGCAGAGTTGTGTTAGGCTTTAATCACCCAGGCCAAAACTCTGCTCTAGGACTGTCTGGCTGTTGAATATGTATGTGGTGATAGAGGGATGGAGGGAGGGATGAGTGTTTCTCTTTCTCTAGCAGGGATGGGAGGTAGACGGAGAGGTGAAAATCGACCTGTTGACCTGTCTGCAAGGAGCTGAACATTATAAACAGTATACACATAGCTTTAAATAAAAACCTGTTTTACACACATGTCATTCAGCTGTAACCTGCACAGTGCAACATTGTGCCCAGACACCAAGAGCCAGTGTGTTGGTAAAGGTTTCACGTACTGGACGGGACCGTATGACAGTCCATCTGGACCGGACCGTATGACAGTCCATCTGGACCGGACCGTATGACAGTCCATCTGGGTATTGATAACTACAGGTAGAGAAGACACAGTCCTCTAGGGTTTTGATAACTACAGGTAGAGAAGACACAGTCCTCTAGGGTATTGATAACTACAGGTAGAGAAGACACAGTCCTCTAGGGTATTGATAACTACAGGTAGAGAAGACACAGTCCTCTAGGGTATTGATAACTACAGGTAGAGAAGACACAGTCCTCTAGGGTATTGATAACTACAGGTAGAGAAGACACAGTCCTTCCTCTAGGGTATTGATAACTACAGGTAGAGAAGACACAGTCCTCTAGGGTATTGATAACTACAGGTAGAGAAGACACAGTCCTCTAGGGTATTGATAACTACAGGTAGAGAAGACACAGTCCTCTAGGGTATTGATAACTACAGGTAGAGAAGACAGTCCTCTAGGGTTTTGATAACTACAGGTAGAGAAGACACAGTCCTCTAGGGTTTTGATAACTACAGGTAGAGAAGACACAGTCCTCTAGGGTTTTGATAAATACAGGTAGAAGACACAGTCCTCTAGGGTATTGATAACTACAGGTAGAGAAGACAGTCCTCTAGGGTGTTGATAACTACAGGTAGAGAAGACAGTCCTCTAGGGTTTTGATAACTACAGTAGAGAAGACACAGTCCTCTAGGGTTTGATAACTACAGGTAGAGAAGACACAGTCCTCTAGGGTATTGATAACTACAGGTAGAGAAGACACAGTCCCTCTAGGGTATTGATAACTACAGGTAGAAGACACAGTCCTCTAGTGTATTGATAACACAGGTAGAGAAGACACATTCCTCTAGGGTATTGATAACTACAGGTAGAGAAGACACATTCCTCTAGGGTATTGATAACTACAGGTAGAGAAGACACAGTCCTCTAGGGTATTGATAATTACAGGCTGAATGACAACAAGGAAAGCTCATCAGAATTAATTCAAACACATACTCAGTATTATTGTTGTCGTTCAACCTGTAGATAGCAATACCTAAAAGGGTGTCATCTCAACCTTTAGATTGCAATACCCTAAAAGTGTCATCTCAACCTTAGATTGCAATACCTAAAGGGTGTCATCTCAACCTTTAGATTGCAATACCTAAAGAGTGTCATCTCAAGGGATTGCAATACCCTAAAGGGTGTCATCTCAACCTTTCGGTGCAATAAAGGGTGTCATCTCAACCTTTAGATTGCAATACCCTAAAGGGTGTCATCTCAACCTTTAGATTGCAATACCCTAAAGGGTGTCATCTCAACCTTTAGATTGCAATACCCTAAAGGGTGTCATCTCAACCTTTAGATTGCAATACCCTAAAGGGTGTCATCTCAACCTTTAGATTGCAATACCTAAAGGGGTGTCATCTCAACCTTTAGATAGCAATACCCTAAAGGGTGTCATCTCAACCTTTAGATAGCAATACCTAAAGGGTGTCATCTCAACCTGTAGATCTAACCAATACCTAAAAAGTAGGTGGTGTTTCTTCTCAACCTCTGAATGCTCGGCTATGAAAAGCCAACTGACATTTACTCCTGAGGTACTGACCTGTTGCACACTCTTCAACCACTGTGATTATTATTTCACCCTGCTGGTCATCTATGAACCTTTGAACATCTTGAAGAAAATCTGGCCTTAAATGGCCATGTTCTGTTATAAGCACAGCCAGAAGAGGACTGGCCACCCATCAGAGCCTGGTTCCTCTCTAGGTCTCTTCCTAGGGAGTTTTTCCTAGCCACCGTGCTTCTACATCTGCATTGCTTGCAGTTTGGGGTTTTAGGCTGGGTTTCTGTATAGGACCTGTAAAAAAGGGATTTATAAATACATTTGATTAGATTTTTGATTCGTATGATACTTGTGTGTGTGTGATTCATTATGTGTTTACCACAGGCAAGGGCTATTAACATAAATTGTGATGATGTGTGTCAGGACCTCATGGCAGATTCATAGAAGCTGGGGAGAGGATGATGAAAACTGAGAGAGTGGTGTGTGTGTGTGTGGTGTGTGGTGTGTGGTGTGTGTGTGTGTGTGTGTGTGTGTGTGTGTGTGTGTGTGTGTGTGTGTGTGTGTGTGTAAAATGAGGTCACTCTTAGGTAGCAGCGTTCCGGTTGGGAGAGCTCCATCATGCTATGCCAGGAATACCGCTGGATCTGCAGGAAACAGCTGCACTACCCCTACACACTGCAAACACACACCTCTCTACAGGCATCATGTGTGCATGAACCACACAAACAAAAAGATTTACCCATGCAGTGTCACTAGACTTACTACTACTAAAAGCCTACTGATACTACTAGCCTACCATTACTACTTCTTCTACTAGTACTGCTTATTCTACTAGTACTACTACTAGCAATACTTTATCTACTAGCTGTCGATTACGATTTCAATTAGCCAGCTTTTACTACTTCTTCTACTAGCCTACTACTACTTCTACTAGCCTACAATAACTACTTCTACAAGCACTACTTCTTCTACTAGCCCACTACTACTACTATTACTACTTCTACTAGCCTACAATAACTACTTCTACTAGCCTACTACTACTTCTACTAGCCTACTACTACTTCTACTAGCCTACTATAACTACTTCTACTAGCCTACTACTACTAGCCTGCTATTACTACTTCTTCTACTAGCCTACTACTTCTACTAGACTACTATAACTACTTCTACTAGCCTACTATAACTACTTCTACTAGCCTACTATAACTACTTCTACTAGCCTACTACTAGCCTACAACTACTACTAGCCTACAACTACAACTACTTCTTCTACTAGCCTACTACTACTACTGGCCTACTATAACTACTTCTACTAGCCTACTACTACTACTTCTACTAGCCTACTATAACTACTTCTACTAGCACTACTACTTCTACTAGCCTACTACTTCTACTAGCACTACTTCTTCTACTAGCTACTACTACTACTACTAGCCTACTACTACTACTAGCCTACTACTACTAGCACTACTTCTACTAGCCTACTACTACTACTACTACAACTACTTCTACTAGCCTACTACTAGCCCACTATAACTACTTCGACTAGCCTACAATAACTACTTATACTAGCCTACAGTAACTACTTATACTACTAGCCTACTACTACTAGCCTACTATTACTACTTCTACTAGCCTACAATAACTACTTATACTAGCCTACTGTTACTACTAATACTAGCCTACTACTACTAGCCTGCTATTACTACTTACTACTAGCCTACTACTACTACTACTACTACTTCTACTAGCCTGTTACTATAACTACTACTACTACTAGCCTACTATTATGTTTCTACACTTACTACTAGCCTACCATAACTACATACTACTTGGCCTACTGTTACTAGACTACTATTACTACTAAGCCTACTACTACTAGCCTACTATTACTATGTTTCTACTATTACTACTAGCCTACTATTACTGATAGACTACTATTACTACTAGACTACTATTACTACTAGACTACTATTACTAATGTTTCTTCTACTAGCCTACTATTACTACATCTTCTACTAGCCTACTATTACTACTACTACTACTACTAGCCTACTGTTACTAATGTTTCTACTACCACTAGCCTACTGTTACTAATGTTTCTACTACTACTACTAGCCTACTGTTACTGATGTTTCTACTTTTACTACTACTAGCCTACTGTTACTGATGTTTCTACTACTAGCTACTACCACTAGCCTACTGTTACTAATGTAACTACTTCTACTACTAGCCTACTGTTACTACTACCACTAGCCTACTGTTACTAATGTTCTACTACTACTACTAGCCTACTGTTACTAATGTTTCTACTACCACTAGCCTACTGCCTACTGTGTTACTAATGTTTCTACTACTACTACTAGCCTACTGTTACTAATGTTTCTACTACTACTACTACTACTGTTACTAATGTTTCTACTACTACTACTAGCCTACTGTTACTAATGTTTCTACTACTACTAGCCTACTGTTACTAATGTTTCTACTACCACTACTACTGTTACTAACTAGCCTACTGTTACTAATGTTTCTACTACTAAATGTTTCTACTACTAGCCTACTGTTACTAATATTTCTACTACTACTACTAGCCTACTGTTACTAGCCTACTGTTACTAATGTTTCTACTTTCTACTACTACTACTAGCCTACTGTTACTAATATTTTACTACTACTACTACTACTACTACTAGCCTACTGTTACTAATGTTTCTACTACCACTAGCCTACTGTTACTAATGTTTCTACTACTAGCCTACTGTTACTAATACTGTTTCTACTACTACTACTAGCCTACTGTTACTAATGTTTCTACTACTACACTAGCCTACTGTTACTAAGCCTACTACTACTAGCCTACTTACTAATGTTTCTACTACTACTACTAGCCTACTGTTACTAATGTTTCTTACTACTACTAGCCTACTGTTACTAATGTTTCTACTTTACTACTACTACTACTAGCCTACTGTTACTAATGTTTCTACTACTAGCCTACTGTTACTAATGTTTCTACTACTACTAGCCTACTGTTACTAATGTTTCTACTACTACTAGCCTACTGTTACTAATGTTTCTACTACTAGCCTACTGTTACTAAGTTTCTACTACTGCCTACTGTTACTAATATTTCTACTACTACTACTAGCCTACTGTTACTAATGTTTCTACTACTAGCCTACTGTTACTAATGTTTCTACTACTACTACTAGCCTACTGTTACTAACTACTACTAGCCTACTGTTACTACCACTTTGTTACTACTACTACTAGCCTACTGTTACTAATGTTTCTACTACTACTACTAGCCTACTGTTACTAATGTTTCTACTACTACTACTAGCCTACTGTTACTAATGTTTCTACTACTACTACTGTTACTACTGTTACTACTAGCCTACTGTTACTCTACTACTACTACTAGCCTACTGTTACTAATGTTTCTACTACTACTACTAGCCTACTGTTACTAATGTACTAATGTTTCTACTACTAGCCTACTACTAGTTACTCTACTACTACTACTAGCCTACTGTTACTAATGTTTCTACTACTACTACTAGCCTACTGTTACTAATGTTTTTACTACTACTAGCCTACTGTTACTAATGTTTTACTACTAGCCTACTGTTACTAATGTTTTCTACTACTACTACTAGCCTACTGTACTATGTTTCTACTACTACTACTAGCCTACTGTTACTAATGTTTACTACTACTACTAGCCTACTGTTACTAATGTTTCTACTACTAGCCTACTGTTACTAATGTTTCTACTACTACTACTAGCCTACTAGTCTACTGTTATAATGTTTCTACTACTACTACTAGCCTACTAATGTTTCTTTACTACTACTAGCCTACTGTTACTAATGTTTCTATGTTTCTACTACTACTACTAGCCTACTGTTACTAATGTTTTACTACTACTACTACTACTAGCCTACTGTTACTAATGTTTCTACTACTACACTGTTAGCCTACTGTTACTAATGTTTCTACTACTGTTTCTAGCCTACTGTTACTAATGTTTACTACTACTACTACTACTAGCCTACTGTTACTAATGTTTCTACTACTACTACTAGCCTACTGTTACTGATGTTTTCTACTACTACTAGCCTACTACTTACTACTAGCCTACTATTACTAATGTTACTACTGTTTTTTTCTACTACTAGCAGGGTTCAAATACTGACTAGCCTACTATTGTCAATTAATTTGATACCAATAATGTTTCATAGGCTACTACTACTACTAATACATTACTATGTTTCTACTACTACTAGCCTACTGTTACTAATGTTTACTACTACTACTAGCTAATGTTTCTACTACTAGCCCTGTTACTAATGTTTCTACTACTATGTTTCTACTAGCCTACTGTTACTAATGTTTCTACTACTACTACTAGCCTACTGTTACTAATGTTTTCTACTAGCCTACTACTAGTTTCCTACTGCCTTACTAATGTTTCTACTACTACTACTAGCCTACTGTTACTAATGTTTACTACTAGCCTACTGTTACTAATGTTTCTACTACTGCCTACTAATGTTTCTACTACTAGCCTACTGTTACTAATGTTTTACTACTACTACTAGCCTACTGTTACTAATGTTTCTACTACTACTACTAGCCTACTGTTACTACTACCACTAGCCTACTGTTACTAATGTTTCTACTACTACTACTAGCCTACTGTTACTAATGTTTCTACTACTACTAGCCTAGTCTACTAGCCTACTGTTACTGATGTTTCTACTACTACTACTAGCCTACTGTTACTGATGTTTCTACTACTACTACTAGCCTACTGTTACTGATGTTTCTACTACTACTACTAGCCTACTGTTACTGATGTTTCTACTACTACTACTAATGTTACTACTACTACTACTACTACTAATGTAACTACTACTACTACTACTACTAATGTAACTACTACTACTACTAGTACTAATGTAACTACTACTACTACTAGTACTAATGTAACTACTACTACTAATAATAATAATAATAATAATAATGTTTCTACTACTACTACTAGCCTACTATTACTAATGTTTCTACTACTACTACTACTAGTAGTCTTCTATTACTAATGTTTCTACTACTACTACTACTACTAGCCTGTTACTAATGTTTCTACTACTACTAGCCTGTTACTAATGTTTCTACTACTACTACAACTAGACTGTTACTAATGTTTCTACTACTACTAGCCTACTGTTACTACTGTTTCTACTACTACTACTAGCCTACTATTACTAATGTTTCTACTACTACTACTAGCCTACTGTTACTACTAGCCTACTATTACTAATGTTTCTATTACTACTAATGTTTTTACTAGTACCAGTCTACTCCTACTACTGTTTCTACCTTCAGCAGGGTTCAAATACCCCAAAAGTGACATCCAAGCCTTCAGGCACTATTGTCAATTAATTTGATACCAATAGAGGCCAAACGCTTTCATGCAGGAGGCAACAGTGCTAGATATACTACTACTACTACTAGCCTACTTTTACTAATGCTATCAGTAGCCTTCAGGCACTATCTATAGGGAAATACATTACTACAGTATTAGCAGGATATCAAACTACTGTTGACCAGAGCCTCAAATGTTATCAAACATTCTATTAATAAAGTCTGTGGGACCAGCGGGAAATTAAGATGTTGGGCAGAAAGACATTTTTAACTTCATAAGCCCGATTATCATATCAAACCCATGTTAATTCAATCAATTATGTATATTCCAACTCTTTCCCCATTTATCTCCAGGGCAGTTTCAACTTTCAGGAAATCAAAAGGCTCCGAGACTAAACATCTTGCCTTATTATTCCACTGAACGCCAGATACCATCTTATCTCCCTCGTTCATGCACTCTCTCTGTCGAATCGCAATAACGTCCATAGGGACAACTCATAGAGACCTCTGTACGCTGCGCTGCACAATACTAAACAAGGTCTTTTCACACTAATACAGATCATGTACGTACACACACACACACACACACACACACACACACACACACACACACACACACACACAACCCAATGAAACGTGATTAGTGTCTACTAGCAGTAACCCTGTCCTCCCTCTCCCTGTCCTCCTGTAACATCAGACCCTCCCGCCATTTCATTAAACCAGACACACACACTCACATCCTCCCTCCCCAGCCCCTCAAATCCAATCACAGCCCTGGTAATGCACCTCCCGTAATCCAATCAACCAATCAGGGCGCTTGCCACTGAGACTCCACCATCACGTGAGCTCGCTAGACATGTGTTAGCAGTTAGCGCGTTGTGTCGCTCTAATGATATTCCAGCAATGCATTTCCTTAATGTGATTTGGGAAGCCTCAACCCCAGCTCTACCCTAAACTAACCCCAGCGGATGGCTAATCAGTTTCTAGCATTTTGCAGGGAGACAATGATCCTGGCGTTAGCGCCGGCTAATGACAGGCTAACACGATTAGCGCCCCCTTCCCAGACAGAGCCATGGACTCTGGGCCCCGTTCGCCCCACCTCCTGTGGACTCCTCATCCACTTTGTTTCATTACTATGGAGCCTAATGGTCCCTTATTAGGAGTTATGGAAGAGCGATGGACTGGAAATGAGATGTTCTTTAGTTACATGTCCGTGATGGTTAATAGGGTCTCTGTGAATCTCACGGACAACCTAACATACAGGAGGGAAAATTGCTAACAGCATTGATGAACAAAGTTGCCTGACACATACCAAGGCATGTTTGTTGAAATATTTTAAAAGATTAGATGCTAGCAAAAAGCATAAGCTGACGCACACCCAAAATATGTTGTAGAGGTGCTGACTAACAAACTATAAAAAGACAGTCGCACACTAATTATACTCCCAAACATTTAATGGCTATTTAACCAACGTTCCATCACACAGCGCCTGCCTCAGGGTGCTGTAAGCACCTGTTGTTGGAATGACTGTAAACTGGTTATAGTCTGATAAATCAGGTAAACTACCAATGAATGGTTCACAGGGACAACAGATACTCTGTAACAGACACACACAGACACACACCATGGCCACCACTGCAGCCATGACACATCAGTGTACACCAGAGACGGCTCCATTTGACCTGTAGCTATCAGTGAGCCCCATCATCAACATGAGCTAATAGGGTAGGCTAATCTGGAGCTGATTGAAAGACATGGGTTAGTTAGCATGTGGCTAACGGCAGTACTCTCAGTGGACTGACGGGGCTTTTAATGCTCACTAATAACACTAAAGGGTCGTGTACGCACCAAACGGAGAAAAAAACCACAAAAAAACAGGGAGGGACAACCTGGACTTATCCAATTGAACGGCTCATTGTAATTTTCTGATGCAAAATGTTTCTTCACAGTAGGCTCTAACAGGACCCTAATATCGAAACTGGACACAAGGATGACCAACATCCTCTGGACACATCACAAATACAATTCTTAGAATTCTGTGGTGTTCTTTGGACCCCTTTGGAAGTTGCTTACAGTGTGGCCTACTTTTAAACTGACAGAGTAACCCTGGAGATCCTGAAGGAAAGCGGTACACTGTTAAAACCTTAACAGCCAACATCACGTATTGAGCTCTTCATTGCCAACATTGGCCTTGAGGAGGAAGCATTTGAGATGAAAGCCTGTTCACTCTGCAGTGAATGGAGATATTGTCGATGGGGGGTGGGGGGTGTCTATATTCATTTATCCAGGAAAACCTGATACACTTCTGGTAATTAAACACAATGACGTGATTTTAACTTACTTGAACTTTGCGTTGATTCCGTCGGCAGCCTTGTGGTAGTTCTCTGTGGACAGCTTGTAGAACTGAGCACTCTGGAGGGAGGGAGAGGGGGAGAGATAGAGATATAAAGAGAAAATGTGAGGAAGAGAGAGATGGGAAGAGAAAGAATGAGAGAAAGACAAATAAATGCCAAGTTAGAATCAGGGCCTCTTACATGAAACAGTTTATTCCCAACGTCCCTGGGCCTTTCAGGTGGCCTTTATTTGCCAAAAGGAAACACTCCAGCTGAGACAGGCCTTTCCCCTCACACACACACACAAACGGCACCCTATTCCACATATAGTGCCCTCGATACGCCCTGGTACAATTTAGCGCACTATATAGGAAATAGGGTGGTATTTGTGACACACATCTGATAGGCATGTACCCTCCACTACTACAATAGCCCATTAAAACTTGATGGATGGGGATATTGAGGGAGCAACACCATGAAGTAGTTGTGCAGGGGTTTATTTGTATAATCTGAGGGAGAGAGCGGCGTTCAGTTTGACGTGTGTGTTCCAGAATGTGTCTGTACAGTACCAGTCAAAAGTCTGGACACAGAGTTCCTTTATTTCTACTATTTTCTACATTGTAAAAAGTGTTTAACAAACCCAAATATTTTTTGGGGGAAATTCTTCAAAAGTAGCCACCCTTTGCCTTGATGACAGCTTGGCACACTCCTGGCATTCTCACAAGCAGCTTCATGAGGTAGTCACATGGAATGCATTTCAATGAACAGGTATGCCTTGTTAAAAGTTCATTTGTGGAATTTCTATCTTAATGCGTTATAGCCAATCAGTTCTGTTGTGACAAGGTAGGGTTGGTATACAGAAGACGGCCCTATTTGGTAAAAGACCAAGTCCATATTATGAAAAGAACAGCTCAAATAAGCAAAGAGAAATGTCCATCATTACTTTAAGACATGAAGGTCAGTCAATACTGAACATTTTCAGAATTTCAAAAGTTTATTCAAGTGCATTCGCAAAAACCATCAAGCGCTATGATGAAACTGGCTCTCATAAGGAACGCCACAGGAAAGGAAGACCCAGAGTTACCTCTGCTGCAGAGGATAAGTTCATTAGTTACCAGCCTCAGAAACTGCAGCCCAAATAAACGCTTCACAGAGTTCAAGTAATAGACATCTCAACATCACCTGTTCAGAGGAAACCTATTTGGTCAAATTTCAGCAAATAAACCATTACTATTTTATTTATTTTTATTTCACCTTTATTTAACCAGGTAGGCTAGTTGAGAACACCTTTATTTAACCAGGTAGGCTAGTTGAGAAGAAGTTCTCATTTGCAACTGCGACCTGGCCAAGATAAAGCGTAGCAATTCGACACATACAACAATGCAGAGTTACACATGGAATAAACAGAACATACAGTCAATAATACAGTAGAACAAAAATAAAACAAAAATTCTATATACAGTGAGTGCAAATGAGGTAAGTTAAGGAAATAAAATAGGCCATGGTGGCGAAGAAATTACAATTTAGCAATTAAAAACACTGGAATGGTAGATCGGCAGAAGATGAATGTGCAGGTAGAGATACTGGAGTGCAAATGAGCAAAATAAATAAATACCAGTATGGGGATGAGGTAGGTAGATAGATGGGCTGTTTACAGATGGGCTATGTACAGGTGCAGTGATCTGTAAGCTGCTCTGACAGCTGGTCCTTAAACCAATAAACTAATAAAAAGGAAACCAATAAGAAGAGACATGCTTGGTCCAAGAAACACAAGCAATGGATATTAGACTGGTGGAAACCGCCGTGTCTTTGTGAGACGCAGAGTAGGTGAATGGATGATCTCTGCATGTGGGGTTCCCACCGTGAAGCATGGAGATGGTGTGATGGTGCTTTGCTGGTGACACTGGCAGTAATTTATTTAGAATTTAAGGCACACTTAACCAGCATGGCTGCAGCATTCTGCAGCGATACACCATCACATCTGGTTTGCGCTTAGTGGGACAATCATTTATTTTTCAACAGGACAATGACAACACACCTCCAGGCTGTGTAAGGGCTATTTCCCCAAGATGGAGAGTGATGGACTGCTGCATCAGATCACCCAACCGCATCCCAATTGAGATGGTTTGGGATGAGTTGGACCGCAGAGTGAAGGAAAAGCAGCCAACAAGTGCTCAGCATTTGTGGGAAGTCCATCAAAACTGTGAGAAAAGCATTCCAGGTGAAGCTGGTGGAGAGAACGCCATGAGTGCGTAAAGCTGTCATCAAGGCAAAGGTGGGCTACTTTGAAGAATCTAAAATATATTTTTTTGGTTACTACATCATTTCCAATATGTGTTATTTCAGAGTTTTGATGTTTTCACTATTATTCTACAATAGTAAACACAAAGAAAACCCTTGAATTAGGTATGTGCAAACTTTTGACTGGTACTGCAGAGGGAGCACCCCCCTATCCACATCGACGGGACAGTAGTGTAGAGGGTAGAACGTTAAGTTCCTCGGCGTACACATAATGGACAAACTGAAATGGTCCACCCACACAGACAGCACCGTGAAGAAGGCGCAGCAGCGCAAAAACACAAACTTTTACAGATGCACAATCGAGAGCCAACTGCTCCGCCCATAACCGTAAGGCTCTCCAGAGGGTAGTGAGGTCTTCACAACGCATCACCGGGGGCAAACTACCTGGCCTCTAGGACACCTACACCACCCGATGTCACAGGAAGGCCATAAAGATCATCAAGGACAACAACCACCCGAACCACTGCCTGTTCACCCCGCCATCATCCAGAAGGCGAGGTCAGTACAGGTGCATCAAAGCTGGGACCGAGAGACTGAAAAACAGCTTCTATCTCAAGGCCATCAGACTGTTAAACAGCCACCACTAACATTGAGTGGCTTCTGCCAACACACTGACTCAACTCCAGCCACTTTAAAAATGGAAAAATTGATCTAATAAATGTATCACTAGCCACTTTAAACAATGCCATTTCATATGTTTACATACCCTACATTGCTCATCTCATATGTATATACTGTACTCTATACCATCTACTGCATCTTGTTTACATACCCTACATTACTCATCTCATATGTATATACTGTACTCTATACCATCTACTGCATCTTGTTTACATACCCTACATTACTCATCTCATATGTATATTCTGTACTCTATACCATCTACTGCATCTTGTTTACATACCCTACATTACTCATCTCATATGTATATACTGTACTCTATACCATCCACTGCATCTTGTTTACATACCCTACATTACTCATCTCATATGTATATACTGTACTCTATACCATCCACTGCATCTTGTTTACATACCCTACATTACTTATCTCATATGTATATACTGTACTCTATACCATCCACTGCATCTTGCCTATGCCGTTCTATACCATCACTCATTCATATATTTTATGTAAATATTTTTGTTTACACTTGTGTGTATAAGGTAATTGTTGTGAACTTGTTAGGTTAGATTACTCGTTGGATATTACTGCATTGTCGGAACTAGAAGCACAAGCATTTCGCTACACTCGCATTAACATCGGCTAACCATATGTATGTGACAAATAAAATTTGATTTGTATGTGTAAGGCTCTCCAGAGGGTAGTGAGGACAACTCCAGCCACTTTAATAATGGGAATTTATGTAAAATATATCATTAGCCACTTTAAACAATGCTACTTAATAATGTTTACATACCCTACATTACTCATCTCATATGTATATACTGTACTCGATACCATCTACTGTATCTTGCCTATGCTGCTCTGTACCATCACTCATTCATATATCTTTATGTACATATTCTTTATCCCTTTACACTTGTGTGTATAAGGTAGTAGTTTTGGAATTGTTAGGTTAGATTACTTGTTGGTTATTACTGCATTGTCGGAACTACATGTGTATGTAACAAACACATTTGATTTGATTTGTAAAGTGCCCTCCACTAATATTGGCAAACTTGGTAAATATGAGCAAAACGGCTGTGAATTTTTTTTTATCCTCTTGGTCTTTTATTAAAAATATTCACAAAAACGTATCCTTTAATTAAAGTAAAATAATTGAAAGAAAAATGTATTCTTATCATAAAACAAATATTTTTCTCTAATATACACTACCGTTCAAAAGTTTGGGGTCACTTAGAAATGTCCTTATTTTCCATGAAAACATACATGAAATGAGTTGCAAAATGAATAGGAAAAATAGTCAAGATGATGATAAGGTTATAAATAATGATTTTTAATTGAAATAATAATTGTGTCCTTCAAACTTTGCTTTCATCAAAGAAACCTACATTTGCAGCAATTACAGCCTTGCATACCTTTGGCATTCTAGTTGTCAATTTGTTGAAGTAATCTGAAGAGATTTCACCCCATGCTTCCTGAAGCACCTCCCACAAGGTTGATAATCACTTCTTACCATATATATTTTTTACATATTTTTTTATTTAATAAGGCAAGTCAGTTAAGAACAAACTCTTAATTACAATGACGGCTTAGGAACAGTGGGGTTAACTGCCTTGTACATGGGCAGAACGACAGATTTGACATACATTTACATTTACATTACATTTAAGTCATTTAGCAGACGCTCTTATCCAGAGCGACTTACAAATTGGTGCATACACCTTAAGACATCCAGTGGAACAGCCACTTTACAATAGTGCATCTAAATCTTTTTAGGGGGGGGGTGAGAAGGATTACTTACCCTATCCTAGGTATTCCTTGAAGAGGTGGGGTTTCAGGTGTCTCCGGAAGGTGGTGATTGACTCCGCTGTCCTGGCGTCGTGAGGGAGTTTGTTCCACCATTGGGGGCCAGAGCAGCGAACAGTTTTGACTGGGCTGAGCGGGAACTGTACTTCCTCAGTGGTAGGGAGGCGAGCAGGCCAGAGGTGGATGAACGCAGTGCCCTTGTTTGGGTGTAGGGCCTGATCAGAGCCTGGAGGTACTGAGGTGCCATTCCCCTCACAGCTCCGTAGGCAAGCACCATGGTCTTGTAGCGGATGCGAGCTTCAACTGGAAGCCAGTGGAGAGAGCGGAGGAGCGGGGTGACGTGAGAGAACTTGGGAAGGTTGAACACCAGACGGGCTGCGGCGTTCTGGATGAGTTGTAGGGGTTTAATGGCACAGGCAGGGAGCCCAGCCAACAGCGAGTTGCAGTAATCAAGACGGGAGATGACAAGTGCCTGGATTAGGACCTGCGCCGCTTCCTGTGTGAGGCAGGGTCGTACTCTGCGGATGTTGTAGAGCATGAACCTACAGGAACGGGACACCGCCTTGATGTTAGTTGAGAACGACAGGGTGTTGTCCAGGATCACGCCAAGGTTCTTAGCGCTCTGGGAGGAGGACACAATGGAGTTGTCAACCGTGATGGCGAGATCATGGAACGGGCAGTCCTTCCCCGGGAGGAAGAGGAGCTCCGTCTTGCTGAGGTTCAGCTTGAGGTGGTGATCCGTCATCCACACTGATATGTCTGCCAGACATGCAGAGATGCGATTCGCCACCTGGTCATCAGAAGGGGGAAAGGAGAAGATTAATTGTGTGTCGTCTGCATAGCAATGATAGGAGAGACCATGTGAGGTTATGACAGAGCCAAGTGACTTGGTGTATAGCGAGAATAAGAGAGGGCCTAGAGCAGAGCCCTGGGGGACACCAGTGGTGAGAGCGTGTGGTGAGGAGACAGATTCTCGCCACGCCACCTGGTAGGAGCGACCTGTCAGGTAGGACGCAATCCAAGCGTGGGCCGCGCCGGAGATGCCCAACTCGGAGAGGGTGGAGAGGAGGATCTGATGGTTCACAGTATCGAAGGCAGCCGATAGGTCTAGAAGGATGAGAGCAGAGGAGAGAGAGTTAGCTTTAGCAGTGCGGAGCGCCTCCGTGATACAGAGAAGAGCAGTCTCAGTTGAATGACTAGTCTTGAAACCTGACTGATTTGGATCAAGAAGGTCATTCTGAGAGAGATAGCGGTAGAGCTGGCCAAGGACGGCACGCTCAAGAGTTTTGGAGAGAAAAGAGAGAAGGGATACTGGTCTGTAGTTGTTGACGTCAGAGGGATCGAGTGTAGGTTTTTTCAGAAGGGTGCAACTCTCGCTCTCTTGAAGACGGAAGGGACGTAGCCAGCGGTCAGGGATGAGTTGATGAGCGAGGTGAGGTAAGGGAGAAGGTCTCCGGAAATGGTCTGGAGAAGAGAGGAGGGGATAGGGTCAAGCGGGCAGGTTGTTGGGCGGCCGGCCGTCACAAGACGCGAGATTTCATCTGGAGAGAGAGGGGAGAAAGAGGTCAGAGCATAGGGTAGGGCAGTGTGAGCAGAACCAGCGGTGTCGTTAGACTTAGCAAACGAGGATCGGATGTCGTCGACCTTCTTTTCAAAATGGTTGACGAAGTCATCTGCAGAGAGGGAGGAGGGGGGGGGATTCAGGAGGGAGGAGAAGGTGGCAAAGAGCTTCCTAGGGTTAGAGGCAGATGCTTGGAATTTAGAATGGTAGAAAGTGGCTTTAGCAGCAGAGACAGAGGAGGAAAATGTAGAAAGGAGGGAGTGAAAGGATGCCAGGTCCGCAGGGAGGCGAGTTTTCCTCCATTTCCGCTCGGCTGCCCGGAGCCCTGTTCTGTGAGCTCGCAATGAGTCGTCTAGCCACGGAGCGGGGGGGGAGGACCGAGCCGGCCTGGAGGATAGGGGACATAGAGAGTCAAAGGATGCAGAAAGGGAGGAGAGGAGGGTTGAGGAGGCAGAATCAGGAGATTGGAGAAGGTTTGAGCAGAGGGAAGAGATGATAGGATGGAAGAGGAGAGAGTAGCGGGGGAGAGAGAGCGAAGGTTGGGACGGCGCGATACCATCCGAGTAGGGGCAGCGTGGGAAGTGTTGGATGAGAGCGAGAGGGAAAAGGATACAAGGTAGTGGTCGGAGACTTGGAGGGGAGTTGCAATGAGGTTAGTGGAAGAACAGCATCTAGTAAAGATGAGGTCAAGCGTATTGCCTGCCTTGTGAGTAGGGGGGGAAGGTGAGAGGGTGAGGTCAAAAGAGGAGAGGAGTGGAAAGAAGGAGGTAGAGAGGAATGAGTCAAAGGTAGACGTGGGGAGGTTAAAGTCGCCCAGAACTGTGAGAGGTGAGCCGTCCTCAGGAAAGGAGCTTATCAAGGCATCAAGCTCATTGATGAACTCTCCGAGGGAACCTGGAGGGCGATAAATGATAAGGATGTTAAGCTTGAAAGGGCTGGTAACTGTGACAGCATGGAATTCAAAGGAGGCGATAGACAGATGGGTAAGGGGAGAAAGAGAGAAAGACCACTTGGGAGAGATGAGGATCCCGGTGCCACCACCCCGCTGACCAGAAGCTCTCGGGGTGTGTGAGAACACGTGGGCGGACGAGGAGAGAGCAGTAGGAGTAGCAGTGTTATCTGTGGTGATCCATGTTTCCGTCAGTGCCAAGAAGTCGAGGGACTGGAGGGAGGCATAGGCTGAGATGAACTCTGCCTTGTTGGCCGCAGATCGGCAGTTCCAGAGGCTACCGGAGACCTGGAACTCCACGTGGGTCGTACGCGCTGGGACCACCAGATTAGGGTGGCCGCGGCCACGCGGTGTGGAGCGTTTGTATGGTCTGTGCAGAGAGGAGAGAACAGGGATAGACAGACACATAGTTGACAGGCTACAGAAGAGGCTACGCTAATGCAAGGAGATTGGAATGACAAGTGGACTACACGTCTCGAATGTTCAGAAAGTTAAGCTTACGTAGCAAGAATCTTAGTGACTAGAATGATTAAAATGATACAGTACTGCTGAAGTAGGCTAGCTGGCAGTAGCTGCGTTGTTGACACTACACTAATCAAGTCGTTCCGTTGAGTGTAATAGTTTCTACAGTGCTACTATTCGGGGGCTAGCTGGCTAGCTAGCAGTGTTGTTTACGTTACGTTGCGTTAAAAGAACGACAATAGCTGGCTAGCTAACCTAGAAAATCGCTCTAGACTACACAATTATCTTTGATACAAGGACGGCTATGTAGCTAGCTATGTAGCTAGCTACGATCAAACAAATCAAACCGTTGTACTGTAATGAAATGAAATGAAAATGTGATACTACCTGTGAATGCGACCGGGTTGTTGAATACTATTCAGTAGACGTTGGCTAGCTGTTAGCTGTTAGCTGTTGGCTAGCTAGCAGAGTCTCCTACGTTAAGGACAACAAATAGCTGGCTAGCGAACCTCGGTAAATTAAGATAATCACTCCAAGACTACACACTCTAACTACACAATTATCTTGGAAACAAAGACAGCTATGTAGCTAGCTAACACTAAACTAATCAAGTCGTTCAGTTGAGTGAATAGCACTACAGTGATGCTAATCTGTGGGCGTTTGCTAGCGTATGCTAGCTGCTGGGCGAATAGCAGTGAAGGCTACGTTAGGGGGCGACGAAATACGATAATTATGCAATTATCTCTGATACAAGGACGGCTATGTAGCTAGCTAAGAAGAAATTGCTAAGATTAGACAAATCAACCGTTGTACTATAATGAAATGTAATGAAAAAGTTATACAACCTGCGGAGCGAAGTGCGATGCGACCGCTCGCTCCAACCCGGATGACCTTGTCAGCTGGGGATTCTTGCAACCTTTCAGTTACTGGCCCAACACTCTAACCACTAGGCTACCTGCTGGTTACTGCCCCAACACTCTAACCACTAGGCTACCTGCTGGTTACTGGCCCAACACTCTAACCACTAGGCTACCTGCTGGTTACTGCCCCAACACTCTAACCACTAGGCTACCTGCTGGTTACTGCCCCAACACTCTAACCACTAGGCTACCTGCTGGTTACTGCCCCAACACTCTAACCACTAGGCTACCTGCTGGTTACTGCCCCAGCACTCTAACCACTAGGCTACCTGCTGGTTACTGCCCCAACACCAACTACTAGGCAACCTGCCTCCAACCACTAGGCAACCTGCCTCCAACCACTAGGCAACCTGCCTCCAACCACTAGGCAACCTGCCTCCAACCACTAGGCAACCTGCCTCCAACCACTAGGCAACCTGCCTCCAACCACTAGGCAACCTGCCTCCAACCACTAGGCAACCTGCCTCCAACCACTAGGCAACCTGCCTCCAACCACTAGGCAACCTGCCTCCAACCACTAGGCAACCTGCCTCCAACCACTAGGCAACCTGCCTCCAACCACTAGGCAACCTGCCTCCAACCACTAGGCAACCTGCCTCCAACCACTAGGCAACCTGCCTCCAACCACTAGGCAACCTGCCTCCAACCACTAGGCAACCTGCCTCTAACCACTAGGCAACCTGCCTCTAACCACTAGGCTACCTGCTGGTTACTGGCCCCAACCACTAGGCACCACCTCTCCCTTTACTGACGCCCCGTCCAACCATCTCTCCATTTACTGACGCCCGTCCAACCATCTCTCCATTTACTGACCTGCCGTCCAACCACTCCAGGCACCCAACCTCCATTTACTGACGGCACCACCAACCACCTCTCCCTTTACTGACGCCCCCCAACCACCTCTCCCTTTACTGACGCCCGTCCAACCACCTCTCCCTTTACTGACGCCCGTCCAACCACCTCTCCCTTTACTGACGCCCCGGCCAACCACCTCTCCCTTTACTGACGCCCCGGCCAACCACCTCTCCCTTTACTGACGCCCGGCCAACCACCTCTCCCTTTACTGACGCCCCGGCCAACCACCTCTCCCTTTACAGACGCCCGGCCAACCACCTCTCCCTTTACCGACGCCCCGGCCAACCACCTCTCCCTTTACCAACCACCCGGCCAACCACCTCTCCCTTTACCGACGCCCCGGCCAACCACCTCTCCCTTTACCGACGCCCCGGCCAACCACCTCTCCCTTTACCGACGCCCCGGCCAACCACCTCTCCCTTTACCGACGCCCGTCCAACCACCTTTACCGACGCCCCCCACCTCCCTTTACCGACGCCCGTCCAACCACCTCTCCCTTTACTGACGCCCCGTCCAACCACCTCTCCCTTTACCGACGCCCCGTCCAACCACCTCTCCCTTTACTCCAACCACCTCTCCCCCGACGCCCCCAACCACCTCTCCCTTTACCGACGCCCAACCATCTCTCCCTTTACTGACGCCCCGTCCAACCACCTCTCCCTTTACTGACGCCCCGGCCAACCACCTCACCCTTTACTGACGCCCCGGCCAACCATCTCTCACCAATAATCTCTCACTTTACTAGCAAATCTTCCAATTAAAGTAACCAACTGAGTTGTGTCAGACCGGCTAAGAGTTCAATGTGAATGGCATGACTAGAACTTAACCAGTGTGTTTGAGATTTAACCAACGTTTGTGCAGACTATCCAGTCAGGGAACCATCAGTGGCAGTTTCCTCAATGTCACTGACATTAAGACTAGGATTTAACCCGTGTGTTTGTCTGTGTGTGCGTAACAGCGGTTGCTAGAATGTGGTGTTGGTCTCTGTGTTGAATACTAAGTGACTAATAATAATAATAACTAAATAAATCACAGCGCTGCCACTAATCAGAACCCTAATCCATCAGGAAGCACAAACGGCCAGTGATTGCAGGGCCAGCGGGTGCACACACACACACACACACACACACACACACACACACACACACACACACACACACACACACACACACACACACACACACACACACACACACACACACACACACACGCATACAGAAAAAAAGCACCTACACGCCTACAGCCTGTGCAGGGAGACAGAGTGGGAGACAGAGTAGCAGACAGTGTAATTTGTGAGGCTGTTGTGTGTGATTAACGAGTGGGGCTCAAATTGTGATTTCCTGCTGTCCTCCTAACTGATTTAGAGTGCAGCAGAGCCCCTCAATCAGTAGGAACGATAGGACCTGACCACCCTCGGGTTGATTTGGGTGCAACACTTCACCAACCCCAAAATCTACTATTTTGGGAGAAAAATACTTCTATTATGATTCAGGGCCAATTGGGCTTGATTGGTGTCACACTAAACAGAAATAAGCAGTCTATTTTAGAATAGCCTGCTTCTCGTGGTTTCTAAGCTATAAATCGGTCCTTTTTGGTCTGCAAAACAGACTTCCTGGACTGTTCACAGAGCACCCTCATCCTTTTGATTTCTATTTACATGCCTGGGAGAGCTTTACCTTGTCTGGTGGTAAATAAGGCCGGTGGGGGTGTCAGAGACAAATGAAGTCATTATGGCTAATGCACTCGGGTGATACAGAGAGGATAGAGAAGAGTAAGGGACAGAACTGGCGTGTCCAATTAAAAAGCCTTCTCCAACATTTTTAATGAGCAAAACAAAAGCGCTTGGTTAATGGCTATCTGTTCCCTGGCAGGGAGGCGAGGGGAAGACCCCGCTGCGTTGGACGGCCCAGCGGCTTGTTACTAAAGGAATGACTCGAGGGAGCGCCACCATATAAATCCCTGAGACTGGCCAACATGGGGACTGACATGGGGAAACAGGAGGACGGCGGCCTGGTGAGTCCATCCCTCTAACATCCTAGGGACGGCGGGAGGCACCGCGGAGACATGATAGACGGCTAGCTCTGCTACGGTGAATTAAGGACTCAGAGCGTCACCGTCAGCCGCTGTAACGCCGTCAGCCGCTGTAACGCCGTCAGCCGCTGTAACGCCGTCAGCCGCTGTAACGCCGTCAGCCGCTGTAACGCCGTCAGCCGCTGTAACGCCGTCAGCCGCTGTAACTTTTTCTAACGCCCGTGCCTCTGTACAGCTTTGCGCTGTAACGCCGTCAGCCGCTGTAACGCCATTTGATTGGCTGACTGATTGTTACACTGTCAGCCGCTGTAACGCCGTCAGCCGCTGTAACGCCGTCAGCCGCTGTAACGCCGTCAGCCCGCGTGCAGCCTCAATACTGTAACGCCGTAGCATGCTGTGTCAGCCGCTGTAAACTTGCCTCACACTCTTTGACGGCGTCAGCCGCTGTAACGCCCGTCAGCCGCTGTAACGCCGTCAGTGGGGCAGCGCTGTAACGCCGTCGCTGTAACGCCAGTCTTAAATGCCGAGAAAGGAGACGAGAGAAACTGTACACTGTTGCGCTCAGACCGTTTCTGTAACCGCACTGATAATGTCCGCCGTCCCCCTGTAAGCCTGTCTCACTGTGACATCAGGGCTGTAACACCCCAGCAGCTCTGTAACCTTTCTCTATGTCAGGTTGTAACGCCGTCAGCCGCTGTAACTTTTCTTAGCCACGTGCTTCTACATCTGCTTTGCTTGCTGCTTGGGGTTTTGACAGGGTTTCTGTATAAGCACATTTGATTGGCTGACTGATTGTTACACTGTTAGCCATTTCACATCAAAAGGGACACATCAGGGACATGTGTATGGAAGTTGGCTCCCAGGTTGATCTGAATGCAGAACTTTCTCTATGTCAGGTTAGGCCCTTTGCATGTGTGTGTAGGCATGCATGTGTTAGACTACAATACTTGTATCTCTCACACTCTTTGAGGGTCAGTGTGTGTGTGTGTGTGTGTGAGAGAGAGAGAAAGAGAGAGAGTGGGGACAGCTCCTGCTGCGTCGTCCTATCTGCTGATAATGCAACGGTAATTAAATGAGAGAGAAAGGAGAGCGAGAGAAACACACACACACCTGGCTCCCGCTGCTACACACCGTGACTGAAGGACCTGACTGATAATGTCCTCACTGCACTTCTACTGCAGTCCCCCAATAATGTCACTTCTCTCACTGTGACATATGGCTGCCAACACCCCATCAGCTGGAGCTGGCCTACTGTGTGATCTTGTTGACTTGACCGGTTAAGGGAACGTCCTGGCCTACTGTGTGATCTGGACCAGACCAGCCAACGGACCAGACCAGCCAACGGACCAGACCAGCCAACGGACCAGACCAGCCAACGGACCAGACCAGCCAACGGACCAGACCAGCCAACGGACCAGACCAGCCAACGGACCAGACCAGCCAACGGACCAGACCAGCCAACGGACCAGACCAGCCAACGTTTAAGACCACACCACCGATTCCAGCAGGTAACACATCTAGTTGCTCTGTTGTCGTTCGTTACACATACATTTTAGAAGTCCTTTCAATCATTTGGTCTAGTCTTTCCACTGCCTGAGTCAGACTCACAGAAGGCGTCGTTGAAAGGTAAAAGACACATTGTCATGCCACAACTGCTGATGCTTCTGCTCCCAGGTAGACAAAGTATTGATCAGGCGGTGAATAGGAGCTATTACTGAGACTAAACACTCCATCTCTGTATCTCTTTCATACAGGAGTTTTACTTTACTTCAAGGACTGTGAGGTGGCAATTGTAACGGTGATTGTCCCCCCAACGCGGGGAGAGAGGAAAATCCAATTCCATCAATAGACATGGACTAGAGCGAGCAAAAGAGATGAAAATGAAGAAGAAAAACGTGAGATGAGCAAGAGAGAGACAAAGAAAAAGGAATGAGAGGCTCATTCTCAACACGGGGAACTGAAAAACAGGGAAAGACAAAGAGGAAAAAAAACAGAGTGCAGATTGTTAAATATGAGATTGTTTTACAGCAGATATTGAGTGAAAATGTAATCTATATATATATTGTTTTCAGAGTCAATTTGGCCGCTGTGGCCAATGAGCACAGCCATGGTGCGCTGAGCTGTCCAGGCCCTGGTGATGGCCTGTCACTAGGAACCCTCTGATGAATGGCTGTGTTGAATTGAAAGAGACATGTAATATATATCAGACTTTTATTCTCTCTGTGTGCGTTTGGTTCGGAGGGTGTGTGTGTGTACGGGAGAGAGAGAGAGAGGGAGAGAGAGAGAGCGAGAGAGAGATGTTGTGAGGAGAAGAGAGAGCGAGAGAGAGAGCGAGAGCGAGAGAGAGAGAGAGGGGGGGGGGCTAAAGGTTATGACAGAAGAATATGAGCGAGTGACAGAGACAGCAGGAGAGAGGGAGATGAAAGAGGTAGGAGACCAAGACAGAGATGGGAAAGGAAGAATAGAGAGGCTGTTAAGAAGATTCTAACCAACAGCAACTCCAGCCGTTTCCCTGAGCGATTCACAGCAAGACAACATGCAATACGCCCGCCATTGATCCACAAGTCACACACAGAATAACACAAACTCTCATAACGACACAAACACATAATACACTCACCTTTGTTTTCCTGACAGTTCTAGTCTAGTGTGCCACCATTTCAATGACTTTGAAATAAAAGACCCCCAA
Organism: Oncorhynchus keta; assembly: GCF_023373465.1. NCBI lineage: Eukaryota > Metazoa > Chordata > Actinopteri > Salmoniformes > Salmonidae > Oncorhynchus > Oncorhynchus keta. The sequence goes on from NW_026290978.1 coordinate 470,594, forward strand.
TGAAGCTATCCAATAAATGACCCAAAACAAGCATGTATGCTGCTTGTGGAGTGCCTTCAGGAAGTATTCACACCCCTTGACTTGTGTTTCACTTGACAACATTCTGTTGTGTTACAGCCCGAATTTAAAAAAGATTCAATTGAGATTTTTTCCCCCCCTCACAGTACCCCATAATATCAAAGTAGAAACATGCATTTTATTTATTTTATTATACATTTATTTTAAAAAGGTGTAATGTCTTGAGTCAATAAATATTCAACGCCTTTGTTTTGGCAAACCTAAATAAGTTCAGGAGTAAACATTTGCTTAACAAGTCACATAATAAGTTGCATGGAATCACTGCGTGTGCAAAAACAGTGTTGAACATAATATTTGAATGACTTCCTCATCTCTGTACCTCAGTTGAGCAGTGAATTTCAAACACAGATTCAACCACAAACAACAGGGAGGTTTTCCAATGCCTCACAAATAAAGGCACCTATTGGTAGATGGGTTAAAAAAGAAAGAATAATAATCAGACATTGAATATCCCTTTGAGCACGGTGAGGTTATTAATTACACTTTGGATGGTGTATCAATACACCCTTCAGGAAAGGAAGGAAACCGCTCAGGGATTTCACCACGAAGCTAATGGTGACTTTAAAACCGTTAAACGACTGTGACAGGAGAAAACTGAGGATGGGTCAACAACAGTGTATTTACTCCACAATACTAACCTAAATGAGAGTGAAAAGAAGGCAGCCTGTACAGAATAGAAATACTCCAAAACACTAAAGTAAAACTAAAGAAATTAACTTTATATGTGCTGAATACAAAGTGTTACGTTTGAGGCAAATCCAACACATCACTGAGCACCACTCTTCATATTTTCATGCATGGTGGTGACTGCTTCATATTATGGGTATGCTCGTCATCGGCAAGAACTAGGGAGTTTTCCACCAGACACTGGGAGACAAATTCACCTTTCAGCAGGACAATAACCTAAAACACAAGGCCGAATATACACTGGAGTTGCTTACCAAGACGACATTGAATGTTCCTGAGTGGCCTAGTTACAGTTGTAGCTTAAACCAGCTTGAAAATCTATGGCAAGACATGAACATGGCTCAGCTGGTAGAGCATGGCACTGACAAGGCCAGCTGTGGGTTTGATTCCCACGGGGGACCAGTATGAAAAAGGAAGGAAATGTCTGCACTCACTACTGTAAGTCTCTCAGGGACAGACTGTCTGCTAAAATGACTCAAATCAACAACTAACTTGACAGAGCTTCAAGAATGTTTTAAAGAATACATGTGTAAATATTGTACAATCAAGGTGTGCAAAGCTCTTTGACATACCCAGCAAGACTCACAGCTGTAATCACTGCCAAAGGTGATGCTAACATGCATTGACTCAGTGGGTTGAGTACTTATCTAATGAAGATGGTGTTTCATTTTTCATAAATGTTTTACAAATGTTAGAATTATTCTTCCACTTCGACATTGCAGAGTATTTTTTGTAAAATGTTGAAAAGAAAATGACAATTTTATCCCAATTTCAAACCACACAACATAATAAGTCAAGGAGTGAGAATACTTTCTGAAGGCTCTGTATGTTACAGGTCTGTGAAACGGAAGCAAGCATTTGGGGCCGGTGGCATTGATCATATTTATACCGTTCTATAAATGTATAGGACTGAAACTCACTGGTGTTCAGCACATCCAGTCCCCTGTCCCCTCTTCTTCCTCCAGTCCCCTGTCCCCTCTTCTCCCTCCAGTCCCCTGTCCCCTCTTCTCCCTCCAGTCCCCTGTCCCCTCTTCTCCCTCCAGCCCCCTGTCCCCTCTTCTCCCTCCCCCCAGTCCCCTCTTCTCCCTCCAGTCCCCTCTTCTCCCTCCAGTCCCCTGTCCCCTCTTCTCCCTCCAGTCCCTGTCCCTTCTTCTCCCTCCCCCCTCTTCTCCCTCCAGTCCCCTGTCCCCTCTTCTCCCGCCAGCCCCCTGTCCCCTCTTCTCCCGCCAGCCCCTGTCCCCTCTTCTCCCGCCAGCCCCCTGTCCCCTCTTCTCCCTCCAGTCCCCTGTTCTCCCTCCAGCCCCCTGTCCCCTCTTCTCCCTCCAGCCCCCCCTCCCCCTTCTGTCCCCTCTTCTGTCCAGCCCCTCTTCTCCCTCCAGCCCCCTGTCCCTCTTCTCCCTCCAGCCCCTCTTCTCCCTCCAGCCCCCTGTCCCCTCTTCTCCCTCCAGTCCCCTCTCTCTTCTCCCCTCCAGCCCCCTCTTCTCCCTCCAGCCCCCTCTTCTCCCTCCAGCCCCCTGTCCCCTCTTCTCCCTCCAGCCCCCTGTCCCCTCTTCTCCCTCCAGCCCCCTTTAACTCCCTATCCCTCCCTCCCTCTCGCTCAACCCTATATCCACCCTCTCCCTACCTCTCTTTTCCCCTCTCTCCCCCCTCATCCCTCTCTCTGTCTCCCTCTCCTCATGATGTGTGAAGGTGATTTGTTGTCACAGCGTGGGGATATTGAGCTGGGACCATATAGCTGATGCATGACCACCTGTCGGGTCAATAAGAGCTTACGTTAGTAGTAGCACTAGACTCAGATCAGTTCTATGATGACAGCTCCCACTGGATCCCACACACAGCAGCATGGCACCAACTGTTCTCCAGTCAGCTGGATTTATCCTGACTTTCATCAACTCATCTCTGCTCATGTCTTCGTGCCATCAGCATTGCAGCCTTTACTGTGTACTAGTCTTGTAGTAATCTAACAACCAATCTAACCAACATTATTACAATGTTTTCAAACATTGTACCAGATAAGGAAAGTCCACAGTGGCCTTAAAATAAAGCTAAAACCAATTCTTCTGTAGTCACTGTGAGAAAATGTCTTCCCCCCTAAGTTTAATTCTGTTTTCTCTTATTCCTACGAGTATCATCACATGGACATGGGCCTATAGTATATCTAACTACAGGTTTATTATGTTTTTACTATAGTATTTCTAACTAGTGGTTTATTATGTTGTTACTATAGTATTTCTAACTAGTGGTTTATTATGTTGTTACTATAGTATTTCTAACTAGTGGTTTATTATGTTGTTACTATAGTATTTCTAACTAGTGGTTTATTATGTTGTTACTATAGTATTTCTAACTAGTGGTTTATTATGTTGTTACTATAGTATTTCTAACTAGTGGTTTATTATTCTGTTACTATAGTATTTCTAACTAGTGGTTTATTATGTTGTTACTATAGTATTTCTAACTAGTGGTTTATTATGTTGTTACTATAGTATTTCTAACTAGTGGTTTATTATGTTGTTACTATAGTATTTCTAACTAGTGGTTTATTATGTTGTTACTATAGTATTTCTAACTAGTGGTTTATTATGTTGTTGTGTATTATTCTGTTGCTACAGTGTTTCCAAGGGAGAGAGAGTTTGCAGGTGAAAAGTGTTGATATTGATCTGCTATTCTTTTTTAATGATTTATTGATGACCAGACTTGTCAAGCGTCATTAAATAAGACCTCTCCACTTCACTTCTTCACAGAGACACTACCATACTCCAAGTAACTGTCAACTGTCCCAACTGTCCATCGGACCAGGATTTGTCATATGTACGTGATGCAACCAGGAACAACACCTGGCTCTAGCATTTGGTAAACAAATAGTTTGACCACCAACTCCTTTAGGGTCGTCTTTGGCTGCTGTGAAGGTGATGGTACATCCAAATTGTTGCTCTATTCTTTCCCAGCTTGAAGAGATGTCTTATGGAGTTGAGTGAGCTTGTCGGTAGGGAGGCAAATCTTTTAGCAGACAAAGTGTTTGACCCCGGTTCCCACCACTACGATGCAGATTGTGTGTGTGTGTGCATGCATGGGTGGGCTTTCTTATTCATTAGAGTGCATATCTTACTTATTCCACTATGACATTGTACAGAAGGAGACAAACCGGTTGGACCCCTATTCCCCTCAAAGACACTAACCCAACTGGGAAAAGTGTGAAGAATAATTGTCAGATTGCTTTGTATAAGTTTGTCCCCTAAAATGTAAGTATTAAACCTCTCCTCCCTATCTAGAGGGGACAACACATTGGGAAACAGCTTGGGGGTGTCAGTTTAAGTGGACTAAACAAGGTATTTGACCCCTCGTACCCTCCCTAGGGGACATATCTGACTGAGAACAGCAGCATGGTCTGTCTGTACGGGCCAGATCTCACACTGTGTGTACGGTGTGTCTCTCTCTGTGTGTGTGATTTGACCTCTCATCTTTAGCAGGAGGGGAAAAAAAGAGTGCAAGAGATCACACTGGCAGCAGCGTGAGATTTCCACTTGGAGGATGGATACCAAGGCCAGTTTGACAGCAGTGGCAGAGAGAAAGGGAGAGAAAGTGTTAAGATGTTTCCCCTCATCTTTAGTCTGATAACACCATAGGGGCTTATGGTGTAGAGCGAGAAGGGGGAGGGAGCGAGGGAGCGAGGGGGGAGGGAGCGAGGGAGGAATCGAGGGTGTGAGGGAGCGAGCGAGGAGGGAGGGAGGGAGAGAGAGAGGGGGGAGGGAGCGAGGGAGGGAGGGAGCGAGCGAGCGAGGAAGCGAGGAGGGAGGGAGCGAGGAGGGAGGGAGCGAGGAGGGAGGGAGCGAGGGAGCGAGGAGGGAGGGAGCGAGGAAGCGAGGAGGGAGGGAGCGAGGAAGCGAGGAGGGAGGGAGCGAGGAAGCGAGGAGGGAGGGAGCGAGGAAGCGAGGAGGGAGGGAGCGAGGAAGCGAGGAGGGAGGGAGCGAGGAAGCGAGGAGGGAGGGAGCGAGGAGGGAGGGAGCGAGGACGCAGAGCTGCAGAGAAAACTGTTTTTCTATCAAAAGTTCCCTCAGGCAGCAGAGATGGTGTGATGCAGACTCCGTATGGAGTCTGTGTGTTACAGTGTAAGGCTGAGTGGAGTGAAACAAGCTGTTTTAAGTAGGGTGTATGCTGATGAGATATAATGTGCTGCGTAGTGGGCTGTATAGAGCCCTACTGGATAATGTGCTGCGTAGTGGGCTGTATAGAGCCCTACTGGATAATGTGCTGCGTAGTGGGCTGTATAGAGCCCTACTGGATAATGTGCTGCGTAGTGGGCTGTATAGAGAACTACTGGATAATGTGCTGTGTAGTGGGCTGTATAGAGCACTACTGGATAATGTGCTGCGTAGTGGGCTGTATAGAGCACTACTGGATAATGTGCTGTGTAGTGGGCTGTATAGAGCACTACTGGATAATGTGCTGCGTAGTGGGCTGTATAGAGCACTACTGGATAATGTGCTGTGTAGTGGGCTGTATAGAGCACTACTGGATAATGTGCTGCGTAGTGGGCTGTATAGAGCCCTACTGGATAATGTGCTGCGTAGTGGGCTGTATAGAGCCCTACTGGATAATGTGCTGCGTAGTGGGCTGTATAGAGCACTACTGGATAATGTGCTGCGTAGTGGGCTGTATAGAGCACTACTGGATAATGTGCTGCGTAGTGGGCTGTATAGAGCCCTACTGGATAATGTGCTGCGTAGTGGGCTGTATAGAGCCCTACTGGACAATGTGCTGCGTAGTGGGCTGTATAGAGCACTACTGGATAATGTGCTGTGTAGTGGGCTGTATAGAGCCCTACTGGATAATGTGCTGTGTAGTGGGCTGTATAGAGCCCTACTGGATAATTTGCTGCGTAGTGGGCTGTATAGAGCACTACTGGATAATGTGCTGCGTAGTGGGCTGTATAGAGCACTACTGGATAATGTGCTGCGTAGTGGGCTGTATAGAGCCCTACTGGATAATGTGCTGCGTAGTGGGCTGTATAGAGCACTACTGGATAATGTGCTGCGTAGTGGGCTGTATAGAGCCCTACTGGATAATGTGCTGCGTAGTGGGCTGTATAGAGCACTACTGGATAATGTGCTGCGTAGTAGACTGTATAGAGCACTACTGGATAATTTGCTGCGTAGTGGGCTGTATAGAGCCCTACTGGATAATGTGCTGCGTAGTGGGCTGTATAGAGCACTACTGGATAATGTGCTGCGTAGTGGGCTGTATAGAGCACTACTGGATAATGTGCTGCGTAGTGGGCTGTATAGAGCACTACTGGATAATGTGCTGCGTAGTGGGCTGTATAGAGCACTACTGGATAATGTGCTGCGTAGTGGGCTGTATAGAGCACTACTGGATAATGTGCTGCGTAGTGGGCTGTATAGAGCACTACTGGATAATGCTGCTGCTGTAGTGGGCTGTATAGAGCACTACTGGATAATGTGCTGCGCAGTAGTGGGCTGTATAGAGCACTACTGGATAATGTGCTGCGTAGTGGGCTGTATAGAGCACTACTGGATAATGTGCTGCGTAGTGGGCTGTATAGAGCACTACTGGATAATGTGCTGTGTAGTGGGCTGTATAGAGCCCTACTGGATAATGTGCTGCGTAGTGGGCTGTATAGAGCACTACTGGATAATGTGCTGTGTAGTGGGCTGTATAGAGCACTACTGGATAATGTGCTGTGTAGTAGGCTGTATAGAGCACTACTGGATGCTGTGTAGTGTACTAAGTAGTATGCTGGTTGATAGTGTTCCCTTACCCTGTCCTCCAGCCTGGCAACCTGTTCCCTGTAGAAGGCATCCTGTTTCTTCAGTTCCTGGTCTCTGAGCTCCAGCTGCTTGGCCTACACACACAAAAGAGAGAGGAGAGGGGAGAGATGAGAGATCAGAGGAGAGAGGAGGAGAGAAAGGAGAGAGAGGGGAGAGAAGAGAGATCAGAGGAGAGAGGAGGAGAGAAAGGAGAGGAGAGAGAAGAGGAGGAGGAGAGAAAGGAGAGAGAGGGGAAAGGAGAGAGA